>NW_010323790.1:206422-256576 GCF_000700745.2 Antrostomus carolinensis | reverse complement strand
CTCCCCCTGCCACTTCCTTTTGTATGTTGAGTTGTAATCCAAATTTCATGCTGTCTTTGGTCATCCACTTTACTACCTACCAAAGCAGTTTCTCAGACTTTCTGATAAGGAAATAATCATCAGCGTGAAGTTGATTGCAGCCTGCGCTCCCCTCTTCTTCCCCCTTCCCATCAATGACACCATCAAGTCTGGCTCCACTGATAGTGAAGCAAAAAAAAGAAGAAACCAGCAAGAATGGATATTGTTGTCAGGAAAAAAAAATTATGTACATGCAGCACATACTCAAATAAAAATACTGCATCCTGTGATATTTGGAAACCATTCATGGAGTTAATCAAAAGCAATGAACTTAAGTATGCTAGATCAACAATGATTTATTATCTGTCTGCCTGACCCCTCACTGACGTAATCAATACATTTAGGATCCAGACTATAAAGTGTCTAAAGTATATAATGTGCATTCTGTGACATACTACTCTAGCAGCAGCAGAGGCAGTCACTCAACAGGCTGTGGATAATAACCACTGGCCTACATCAACTCACATGTTAATTTGACATCTTATGTCTCATTGAATTAACTGATTTCCTTCATTGGGTGTATATATAATTTGCTATATTTTATTATTTTTTTTCTATCTCTTGATGAATACTTTGTGCCTTTCCAGTGTGCTATAGTAAAAGAAAAAGAATATGTTAATTGAAGTAATCAGGTTTTGAAGGGCAGGGAATGGGATATTATTTCACAACATACCATGATAAATTTACTAATAAATAATAATCCTTACTGTGTCTCACACATGAAGCAGTTAGTGAGATCTCAGAGTAAACCCAGGTACTGTCTTCTACTTTACCTATGCTGCAAGTTGAGAACTCCACCATGCAAAATACCTGCATGGGAAAGGGATGCTGTGCCTCCCATGTGCTGGAGAAGTGCCCATCTATAGTATTTCTCTCCATGAGGTGGTTAATGGGACTGTGCCAGCTAAAGAGATGGTGGAGCACGTGCATCAAGCTAGATCTGCTAATTCCTGTGAACTTGATAGCAGCCTGTTGCCAGCCTGTCACAGGTAAGGAAGCAGTTCTTGCCAATAGTTTGCTGACTCTATTTCATTCCCCTGTGTGTTCACCCCCCAAAGCTCTTGTAATGCCACCCTGCTAGTCTTTTTTAATAGATTTCATTTGAGAAAATCATGTTTTTAAGATACATCTTTTTAATTGTGTTCAAAACCACCCAAACCTGGTTTGGGGGGCTTTTCATCTTCAAAGCAATATATAGTACTAGCTTATAAATATTATGTTACAGTTAATATATCAAAGCATAATGTGGTCTGAAACAGAATTGGTAGATCATCCATCTGTGTCACATGAAAGGAACTGTTTTCCTGGTTTGGTCTGCTATGTACTTCTTTACCAAACTGAAGGAATTAACTTTGTAGTGAATCTTCAAAGAGATGTTGGATTGCTTTCTCCTTTACTTCTCTTCAGGATTTGGAATATTTTTAAAGCATCAGAATCCTGTTGTATTTGGAAGAGGCTTCACATTCTCACTGTAATCTTTATACTGTTTCAGCTGTTAGGTCAGCTGTTTTACCAAATGCCTTTTGGGAAGAAATGGGTGATATTTTACTGGGTTAATCAGATTAGCTGCATGTGATGGCTGAAAAGGCCTCAATTTTTCAATTTCATATAAACTCAGTTCTGTCCCTTTAGACATTTGCTGCACATTGTTAAAAGAATATTACCTTATATATGAAAATCAGGGAATGGCAAGGTTGTGAAGTAATCAGAGGGAGCAGTGTATCTGAAAGAGCAGCATTTCTCATTCGTGGTTTTGCAGCCTGTTAGATGTGTAGCTCTAATCAGTCACATGAGAAAACTCTAAAGGCACCTGGTGATTAAAGCCACCTTTTCAAAGATAGCCTCTAAAAAAATATACACAGCAATTAGCTTAGTAAATTGGCTTGCTTCCTGAAACATATTAATTCTTTCTGAATTATTTAAAGTGACTTCTTTTTAGTTTATAAAGTTAAAGATTTATTGATGATCTTACACTCTGTGTCCTCAGACTCTGAATTAAGGATAAAATTAAAGACATAAAGCCTATGATGAACTGTGAACAACTGCCAGCTACGGCTGTGAACAGTTTTTACAAACAGAGGTTATCTAGTGCCCCCACCCACTCTGTCAGTTTATGGAGGAGTTTAAAGTGACCCACACTCATATCTCTATTTAAATCCATAATCTGATATTCTTGAAATGTGATAAAGAGTTTTGAAAGAAAAACACCGGCTGCCATCTGTAATTACCATCCTTAAGAAAGCCTCCAAATTTCAGCCTCCATAGTCTTTTATTAAACTATTGTACTGTTAAGGATCATTATAAAAAAAATCTCTAATCCATCTCGAAGCCTTTAGTTTGAAGAATAATAAAAAATAAGAGTATAAACAAGGAGGTTGAGTTATAAGCACAAAGCAGATATGAGAAGTGAGAGCTTGCAAACAAATTCCTGGGAAGCAGATGGAGCTTGTACTTTTTCTTCTAAAACCTCAGTTCTCAGCAGATCATCTTATGATCTGTTATCTCCCCAAAATTTGAAGGGTAGATGCTTCTTGGTCCTTTAGAAAACACAGGTGCTGCAAGTGAAGGAGTTGCCATTATAATAGATACTGCCTTATCTCCAGCCAAGTGTTTTGTATTTCTTAGCATCAGCCTTTTGCTGTGCTAAGGGAGCAAGCCAAATGGATTTGATAGCCAAGTATCTTGTCTTGAACTCGTTCTTGTTCCTACTGTTGCCTTACAGACATTTCTTTTCTATCTGATGAAAATTGTTGTAGTCATTTTTATTTCCTTATTATTCTAAGAATTAAACTTTGAGAATGATGGCTGGTTGCATTCGCTAGGAACTGAATTCTTTGACTATAAAATTATGTTCTACTTATTCATGAAAATAAATCCATTAAAGTCAAGGAGACTACTCACATGAGTAAATGCTAATTAACAAAACTGATGCTCTAATGAAGAGGACATGATAACATTGCAGATAGATCCTGAATATTAAACATACTTTGCTCAGCAGCAGAAGAGGTGTTTACTCTATAGTATTTAAGCAGTTGTTAAATTTCTGATTGTAAATAAATGCTTCGGATTGGCTTTCTAATTGGTAAATGTTCTGTACTTTCAGACTCAAGTGCTGTCTGGAGAAGTTAGGATGCATACGTCCTAAGTGTGCTCTTAAGTCAGTGCTGGTACATAGATTGCTGATACCTTCTAGCTAAATCAACCTTACAGACAGGTGGCTTTTCTACAATAAGAGTTTAAGATATTTCTTGCCCAGCTGGAAAAAAAGTTGTCTTTTTTTTCCCTCTGGAAAAAAAAATAAAATTAAAAAAAAAGCTCAAAAAACCTAATAATAAAAAAAAGGGACATCCATTATCACATGTAAGTCAGTGGGAGAGAGTCTTTAGAACAGCCTGGTAGCTGGATTTTCACATTAATTTATTTTCCTATTCATGGAAATTCTACTTTCATCACCAAGTGAACTTGGTGCTAATTAAATAAATATGAACTATTGATTAATGTATGAAGAACAGTGAAAGCTGTGGCTACAGGACTGGTCTATTTTAGGAAACTTTTTTGTATTCCAACTAATATCTTAATATTTCATAGTTCAGGTCTGAATTAGCAGAAATAAACAACCACTTTAAGGGAGATGAGAGCTGGTCCCAGCAATATGTTTTTGCAGCAGGGCTGTGTACAAATGGGAACTTAAACGGGGACAAGGCCTGGGAGCCCTGTGGTGCCCTGGCCATGATTCCTGTCCTGACTTTCAGATGGACAGAGTACTGCGTCCGTGGCTGCAGTATGGTTTGTCTCAACTCAACAGGTGGGTATTTCCAGGTGGCACCAAGAAAAGCAGGACATCCAGGGAGTAACACCTTTGACTTAAGTGGGAGTGGGATGAGGTGTGTCAAATCTTCTGTTAGGTCTTTTAGAGCAGAATTGAGAGAGATGAAGGGTATGATATGCAGCAGAAACAAGAGGCACTCAGGAGGGGACATGGTGAATGCTAATACGGAGTGTCTCCTCTAGTCTTTCTGCTTTCTGCTCCTCTGTTCCTCTTCCATCCTTTACTTTTTATTTCCACATTTCTTCTCAAATGGGGGGAGGGAGACTCCCAGAAAGTCTTGTTGACTGAACCTTTCTGTGTGCTGCTGACATCACCTAAATCCAGGCTTGTCCTTCTGACTTAAAGCTTAGTTGAAAGCGCAAGCATGAAACCAAGCTGATTGAAGTGCCTGGGCATGCCTCTGGCACAGAATTCTTTCACATGCATCTAGCAGGAGAGATGAGAAATGTTAGATAAGGACATTCAGCTGTGACAGATCCTGAAAACGGAGATCCTGGAAAGAAATCCTCTCCATTTGTATTTTAACAGTGGATTTGTTTGAAAGGAGTGCTAACTTTGGGATATTTTGGGCATATATTAGTTGGCCACCACATCCATGTGAAATGTGACATGTACTATTGCTGAGGAACCAGCAACAAAATGTTTTATGTTGCTTCTCACGCAAATAGGTTGTTATTTCTGATTTCTAAAATAACTTTTTTATATTAATCGAAGTTCTGTACAGCCTTAGCACTGAACAGCAAGACAAAATGGACCATAATAAAATAAAATGTGGGAAAAGGTGTTTTTAAAAAGCAAAAGTTGCAATAGTTTTTGCAAGCTCATTCCTAAGGTGTTCAGAACAGTAAACAAATATGATTCTGTTCATGTCTGATGAAGTTCATCACAAAAAGGCTTTTCCTAAAGAATGTCTTAGAGACTGAAGTGACAGATGTCAAGGTGATTTACTAAGTGTGAGATGAAAAATTGATAGCAAACAAATTATTAAATTGTTTATGGGATGGGATTTGGCCCACCCATGAAGAATGTATGTCTTTTATGGATGGGTTGGAGTGTTATCAATCACTCACAACATATGTTATTTGCACTTAATTATATGGCATTGACCCAATACTCAGTAATAAGGGTTCTGTGTGTGCTTATCACATCATTTGTCCCAGTCTCATCTGTCATTAAGACATAATGTACTAAATGTAGCATATTTCCACTCTCCGTGCAGATATAACTTACTGGTATCTCCACTATGATCTCTATTTGCCGTAATATCAACCCACAGAAAGCTAATCTTGCTCTGTCTGCAAGATAATCCTATTCTAGCATTTTTCAGGAAACAACAACTTTTGGTCAAAGAGGATATATCTAGATTTGAGCAGGGAGTTCCAAGGTAATACATTACGATGTTTTGTTGGTTTCCATGGTGGAGTGCCTTTGATGCATGGTCCTTCATGTAGCTTCCTACGTTCAGTCTTTCAGATCTTCATAAGCCTGATAGATGAGTGGGTAATTTCAGGAATGTGATGAACAGTAGAACATCGGCTCATTAGCTTAGAGGGCCCTACAGTGCTAATTAAGATCTCAAACGTGTCTTGGGGAACCTTAGCTCTGCTTGCACATGTTGTGTGAAGGGACACAGTCAGGTGGGGTCAGGACAGATAGGTTGTGCTCTGACATACTAAATAGCAGTTCATTAAAACAAAATGACATTGGAAGAACTTGGAGGAAAAAGCGATGTGTGAGTTAAGTTACTGAATGAACTAAGGACGTAGGGTCTAAACCGTGATCTGCTGAAGTCAAGGTAATCTGGAGGTTTTTATTATGCTTAAAGAAAAATGAAATCATTACTAATCACTGCAGACTGTGACGGGGGTGGCTGTTTTTCCAGTGGTGGTGTTTGTGTTTTACAGGAAAGCAACTATGCCTTTTTTTTCAAGGAAATCTCAATACTAGGTGAACTTTTTCAATTTTAAAGCATTTTGGGGGATTAAAATACCAACTTTTTAAACTTTCTGTGAATGCGCTATCTTAACAAGTATCCTTTTCCATTTTTCATTATTTTTTCAATAACATTTATAAAAAAAGTAAATTAAAATATTCAAACACAACACACTGAAAACATTTGTTCATGCCTGCTGGCCAGATTCCAACTTCTGTAATTAAATCTTGCAGTCTGTTACCTAAACATGTCCCGCAGTTTCCGCTCAGTGCAGTCTCTTTCCTTAGTTTCTGGACTCATCTAGTTTTTACTGTTGCTTTGCACTGTAGCATGGCTGCCACATTGCATCACAAGGATGGCTGCATTTCTTTGGGAAAAATGACTTTCATATATATAAATAATTGTTAAAGTGCTTTGGAAACCTCCCTGGGGTGAAGAGCACCATTGAAAAATAATAAGCTTTACAAATACATTATTAATATTGATCCCGTTGTTGATCACGTCCAAAGGCAGCGACAGGGAGAAGGTTAATCTTAGCGTGTTGTACCTTGGGACTCAGGAAGCCTGGGTGTGTTATCAAGCTCTACCCCAACTTCCTCTATGGACAAGTCATTTATCCCTTTGTGCCTCACCTGCCCCTTGGACTTTCTTGCTCTGTGACTTATTTAATATGTGCTTTTATGCTCTTCAGAACAAGGGCTTTTTGTTAGCATGGGTGGCCCATTCTCTCTTTGTGCTGTTGAGGTGGAAACCATGAAGGCAGGCTGGAATGGGCAACCAGAAAGCCTTGATGTGTGGGTTCAGGTTTATGCTACCCTTCTTGTCACTACCCTTTATAAGTAAACATAGATATTTTTCTAAGTTAGAAACAGTGAAGTATTTCTCACTGTTGCACGCAAGAGAGCAACCAGGCTGGTTTGTTCCATGTTGATTTTCTGTTGCATGTTGCAGGCATTTAAGCTCCATCCACTACCAGCTTTTTTATCCTTCTTTACCCCTTATCTACTCTTTGGTAACCTTGGAAAACAATTTGTAACACTTGTGAATGTGCAGAAGATGCTCAGTGCTGATTCCCACACAGTAGAGCAGTTACTTATAGCTGTCCTTTAGTTTGAGTGAAGTCCTTCACTTTATGCTCAGATTAACCAATGTTCCAACTGAATTTGATGTTATCTCTCTTTTATTGATGTGAATTATTTATAGCAGAGCTGTTGAATCATCAAAACGCGATTCCTGAGACTATTATTTATGCTAAGATATTAATCCCATGTTCCTATTAAGATTTATCCCTCTGTTCCTCATTCCAGATTGCAGAATTAAATTTAATTATTCCATCTTTCTCTTTTGCAGTCGAAGTGCATCTAGGTTTGCATAGTAGAAGTATTAGATTGTAGGTGACCGCATTGAGGTCAATTACAAAAATCTGTCTTTCCTGCTTACCTGTAGGTATGAATTTGAATTTGTATCACAACCAGAGGTAGGTCATCGTTAGCCCCAGTGTTAAAGATCAACCTCTTCTATACATGGTATATTTCTGCACGTGTGGTCACAATATTTGGGTTGGTCCAGAGAGAGACTGTTATGTTTGTTCTCTCTAAAGGTGGGTTACTGGCTGTTGTTGTTTTCTGTGTAAATAAATTTGCCCTAAGGGGAGAAAATAAAATGTTACCCCAGTTAAGGAAACGTGGAAAAACTGCCTAGCAGAGAAAATCCTTAGTCTGAGTAGTAGAAACTGAGTTTACCTACATTGCCCTTTCCCCGATCAAACAGTCATTTGAGAGAAGTCAATCTCCAGCAAGTCAGCGTTCTTTGTAGATTCACTGTGGTGTGGAGTTTTCCACCTGGGTCTTGCAGAAAGACGTTTGCTGATGGGCACAGGTTAGTGGGCATGGAACTGCTCCCCAAAGGGTGAGAGAGCACAAGGGATATCGCAGCCCAGCAGTTTTGCTGCTCACCAGGGTGCTGCTTCCTGAACTGACTATGTGTGCCTCTTCTTTTCGTTTCCTGTCCTCCTTCTGCAGGCTAAAGCTTCAGGAGATGGGTGCAGGTGGCAGTTCTTTCTCTCCAGCACAGTTCCATGGTTATTTTATCAGTAGCTTCTTGGAACAAGCATTCCCTTCTGTTCTCTTACTCGGCACCAAGGAAAAATATGCTGTTGGGTCTGGTGTGCAGAAATCCATGTGCAGCCCAGAGGCAGCATCTACAGCCCATGTTGTATTGGCTGAGAGAAGGGCTGTTTGAAGACATGCCTGGGGCAGAACTGTGGGCTGAGCATGTTTCAGGAAATCCCAGCAGCCAGGAGAAGCTATGTTGGATGAATGAGTTTAAGCATTATGGGACCATTCCAAAGGCAGGTGCCACACTGGTTTTCTGTCTGGTAGCCTGGAGGATTTTGCAACTTTAGGATGAAATGTGGCTGCTTTTATTTTCCTACATTGTCTTCCCACAAGCAGAGGCCAGCAGGAGTAAGGACACAGGTCTGTGATTTCTCTCCTTTGCTTTGGGAAGGAAGAGCAGTGAAACACGAATGAAAACTTGCTAACATAAACAGATGAATCAGAAATGTTTGAGGAGGTAATTTATCTTCCCAGACTCTGCAGGCTGGACTAGGAAGCTCAGCACCGTTGTGCACTGCTCCTAGCCCGGAGTCCAGGCTGTCCCTGTGCTGTTCCCTCACATCTGCACCATCTTCCTGCCCTTGCTCTGCTCCCTTGAAGTCAGGGGGGCTCCTGCACTCAGAGGGTCTGCAGGTTATGGTGGTTCATTTGGTTTTGTGCAACTACAGCCCTTTGCCACAAGCACTCCTGCAGATGATTTTAGGATCTTTTATAATAATTACTGTTTTCTTCCAGGCATTTCTACATCTTTGTATTCTAGTCAAAACTCCCATCTCTTCTACTGTTAGTAATGATGCTATGGCAGAGAGATCCCCCCGGCTTTATTAGACTCTGATTTATACAGTGGTCCTGTGTTGCATAATTCAAAACAGGGCTCTGGATAAAAGCCACCCATAAAAGTAGGGCAGGTCAGGTGTAAAAGTTTGCAGCCATGGTTCTAGTTCATCTCTGGCCTTTATCTGCATATCTGATTAAAATTTTTTTAATTCTTTTTAATCTTTAATTAAATCCGGATTTAAATATAAACCAGCTCTCTCAAGAATTCTTCTTTTGAAATACACATATATTCATATACCAAGATTTGGAAAATCTTTTGGCTTTAGGAACCTACAGGTGGTTCCTCAGGAAGCACACATCCAAAGCAGCAATAGGGCTTTTTGTATTAATATGAATGTCATCTAACTACTGATGTTTGCCTTTCATTGTCTTTCTGAGAACAGAACCTTTTCCTCCAGGATGGCAGAGTTCAGCAGCTTCTGATACCATTTGATGGAATAACAGTAATGCCAGCCAATAAAGTGCAGCCTATTTTAAATCATTTGTAATGATTTAAAGAAAGAAGAATGTCTCCCCAAAGAACCATTTCTGTATTTTAAAATATTTTCTACAAGATTTTTCCATGAATGGTGTGCTAGATACAAGCCCTTGATCTTCAAATCATCGGTATCTTTTCAGTGATAAATGGCAGAGTTCTGTGTTTGTGTGTAAGCACAAGTATTCGGGTGTGGTGTTTGGCATTGCTGGAGTGACAGATTCCATGCACTTTCAGAAAACACTTCAGTGTTCTTTTAAATAATTATGCAGAGTATGGGGGTAGTTATATCTGTTCTTTTTGAAGACCTTGCGTGACCATTTGAAGCATGATGCAGCACTGAGATTAGATTAGCATTACTGTTCTCAATGGGGCTTCCTTCATTTACAGTCGTGATAGGTTTGGGGGTTTTCATTCGCCCTTTTGGTTTTTTGGCTTGAGATCCAGGGTACAGCTTGTTTGCATTGTCATATGCAAATAAGAATAATATTTAAAACATATAGTACATTACATATTCAAAACACTGTGGAAACATTTGCAGTCATTCTCACAACACCCTTGTGAAGTAAGTAAATATTGTAGTTATTGCTTTAATGCAGTTTTGCATGGGAGATAACATATTGCAATATTACTGATGCAAAACAAGCATCAGACCTCCAAAACCGAGACTGATGTGAAGGGACCTGACACATTTAATGTTGTTTACATTTGTATCCTAGTTCTAGGGCTTTCAGAGATGACTTTTTCAAGTTTTCTTGACAGTGAGGAATACTAAAAAGCATTTTGCTTTTAATGAGCGATGAAATGATGTCACATGTTTCCTGAGGCTGAAGCCCCTCACAGATCTAACGACGTTTCACAAGACTTACAAGCAGGGGCTGTATCCTGTGCCCCTGAAGTTGGGAGAGATATTGTCATCGAATTTGGTAGGATTTGTACAACACCCATGTCTCCTGGGTAAAGTTGACAAATTTCAGGGCCTAGTCATGGTAAAAATACCAGATTTCATGATTTGCCATAGATTAATGAAAGAATCATATTAAAACCATATGTAATTACCAGAGATTAAAATTTGTGGGAAAAATTAATTAGTAATAATTCTCTATGGTGCATTGGTATTTGTGTGGCTGTCACTGGCCCTGGGCTATCAGCCTGCCCTTGTCTGTTGTGTCCATCTGGGTGTCTGGGTGTTTTGAGTGAGGAGGTGGCTGGCAACCAGATCTCCAGTGATTCTTTGTGTTTCTGTAGCTGATAAACTTGGTGATGTAAACTTTTTTCAGGTGGAGAGGATGAATCTTATTAGAATTAATGTGCCAATTAAATGAGAATTAAGTTTACAAATGCGCAATCCACAGTGTGATGTGGTGTTTGTGTCCCTATGAAAAGCCATCTGGTGGCTGGAGTGGTGGCTCTTGAACCCTCTGCAACTACTTCTCAGCTTGAGCTACTCTGTACCAGGTTTCCCCCTTTTTGTTGAAGGAAGAAGAATAACCTTATTGTAGAAAATTACACTGAGATTCCTAGAAAAAGGTGGAGAATTTGACAGTGTTACCTTTTCATTCCTCTAACTGGATTTCTGTTTCTACCAAGAAAGAGTAAATGAAACAACAGTTGGTCCATTTATGCACTGCTGTTGGGAAGCGAGTGACCACAGGAGGAAACCAGACATCCTCTAATCTGTGGTCCATAGGAACTCTTTATTAAAAGAAAAAGGAAGATACTTATCCATGATGTTACCCTCCTGTATTTATAGGGATTTGAATGCTTATATCTAGTCATCAGTGCTAATGAGCTTATCAGAGTCTTTAAAGTGTTTTCCAAATCAACTAGACAGAGCTTACCCAGGCTGTCCTTGAGGCAGCTTTTTTTTTCTTTTAAATAGATGATTATATTTCTCTCTCTAAGGTATTTACGTGATCTCCAATACTGAGTACTGATCTTCAGTACATCTCCAGGTATATAGATGGCACAGGGAAGAAAAGACTGATTGGAAGAATGGAGAATTGAGACCTACTCTGGTATCCTGAATCCTAAGCAACTATCCATCCTACTGCAGTTATTGCTGTCTCATAATATTCATGTGGCTACATTCAGAGGCAGATGTGCCTTCCCTCCTGTGCAACACTCTAAAAGTAATTTAAGCTTATGAAACAAAACATGCGTTCCACAATTATTAAGAGTTTATAATT
The DNA here is from genome assembly GCF_000700745.2 of Antrostomus carolinensis. Classification (NCBI taxonomy): domain Eukaryota; kingdom Metazoa; phylum Chordata; class Aves; order Caprimulgiformes; family Caprimulgidae; genus Antrostomus; species Antrostomus carolinensis. The sequence continues at coordinate 245,118 of NW_010323790.1, read as the reverse complement.
TACTTTTCATAATTCCATCAATCATAGGGAAGGATATCAGCAGCTCTGCAGCAATTTGAAGGATTCCATGCTCTTAATATCAGTTTTAGCAGACTTAATCTTTTACTTCTCTAATGCCTATCTGATTCTGTAAATGCAACGTGCACATTTCTACAGATTTTGTTCATTGGTAAGATAAGTAAATGAAAAATTGTCTTAGACCTCAAGGTCTTTCAGCTCCATCTACAGCAGAGAATGTAATTATGCCTATATCATTTATTAGGGGACTCCTCCCATTGCTACAGTCTGTACAGCATCAGGATTTAGCATTTAAACTATATTTAAGTAACTTATATATTGGACAAAGGAAATAATGCAGTAACTGGATTGCCATTCTACTTTTAGCTCGGCGTGCTTGTTGAATAAGGGCCAAACTTGATTCCTGGCGTTCCCTTTATTGTAGGCTGAGGAGCCGCGAATATCTGTGTGCAATTGGAGGTTTCTAGCATTTCACTTCACTGAATTCTCTGTTCCCTGTTGTCTCGTACAGACTGTCAACCATTTGTATTTCTGGGTTGGAACTAATCAGACCCATCTGGTCTTGCTGACAGTGTGAGCCAGGAGAATAGCTCTGTATCATGATACAAGATCCTGGAACTTGGGACACGGAGAAATTTACAGCCTTGCCTAATCCTGGTTTTTAATAAACTGAATAGTACCATAGTGCAGCTCATTTTCTCCTTTGTTTTTTTAATCAAAGCAAGCAATTCTCTGTCACAGCACAAATATATAAATGCTAAGCAATCCATAGATTAAAACATTTCCTTCTTGCTTAACCTGTAAATAGGTCTTTGCATTCTACTGGATGTCGAATTTTGTGCTGGAATGAGTCTTTCAGACACAGAATAAATTAGAAAGCAGACAAAGAATAATGATTGTCTTTTCAGTGTTTCTTCATATTAGCTCATAAGTGAAGGTTGGTAGTGTAAGAGCTCCTGTTGTCTAGCCTGTGTTGGAAAGAGCATCCAGGCAGCTCCTACGTTACTAAAAGAATGCCAAATCAAAGGCAATGCGAGGCGTTAATGCTGCATTTTGTATGAAGTGTGCAAACCTGTGAGTATTTGAATTATGTGTTCACTGTACGTTAGGGAGAGAATTCAAGGCAAATCAAAGTTTGTATTGATTTTAGGACCGGGGGGGGAGGGGTTGGGGAGGATTATCTGAATAATTCTATTATTCACCTTTCTGTTGGAAAATTAAAGTGGATAGTGCAAAGATCACTGCTGAGAGAGATAAATGAGCTGCTTCATTTCAGAATGAACTCTCATCTCGGAAAACTGTTGATATTATGTACCTAGATTCCTTATGTACTTAGTAGAGTTATCTGCATAAAATATCCTGTAAATTCAAGAAATACTTCCATCAGCCCTGTAATGGTATCAGAGGATGATTGTGCTCCCATTTTATTTCAGTGGGTGTACACAAATACTCCTATTGTACGAGACTTAAATTGCAAAGGGCGCATTTTGTGATTATTTAGGACGAATTCAATTTCAACGGCTCCAAACCTTGCAACCTTGTTCAGGGCAGTAAAATAAAGCTGTAAGATGAAGAGAGACATTGTTGTCCTTTGAGCAAACATACTGAACAAGAAGGGAATTTGTAATTGAACTTCTTACCAGCACCTTTGCCAATGTAGTGTCAAAAGTACATAATTTGATATAGCCAGTTACATGCCTTCTCACAAATCATGAGGCAGAAATGCTGTGCTGAAGGTGTGCTGGAGGACTTAGGGGCTGTACCTAAAAATGTGGGAGCTAGATCACAGCTTTGTGGGATCCAGAGGTGCATTTGTACCCCTACTCCATCATGGCCCTGCCATGCAGTTTAATTTTAGTACCGGTGGATTTAGTTTGGCAGCATTAGCACTTTTTACTGATAAGGTTGAAAAAAGGGAATGTTAAAAAGTCCAAAATCTCAGTTGCCAAGAGACAGAAAAACTAACCTGACTGCAAAGGGGAAGGAAAGGCAGCAGAAGCAGAACTAAACACAAACCTGAAGATATCGTGCTGCACAGTAAAACTCAGAGGCAGAAAGGGTAAATGAGGGAGAGCACGGTTTGCTGATCTGGCATGGAAATATGGAACAGAATCACAGACTGGTTTGGATTGGAAGTTCCAACCCCCCTGCCATCAGCAGGGACACCTTCCAATAGACCAGGTTGCTCAAAAGCCTCATCCAACTTGGCCTTGAACACTTCCAGGGTGGAGCAGCCACAGCTTCTCTGGGCAAACTGGGCCAGTGTCTCACCACCCTGACAGTGAAGAATTTCCTCCTAATATCTGATCTAAACCTCCCCTCTTCCAGTTTAAAGCCATTGAAACAAGAGCACCAGTTGCAGTTACAAAACTACCTTAAAAGGAATTTCTCATCCTTTCTTCTCCTGCCCCAAAATCTGTTAGGGAATGTGAAGAATATTTGTTCATGCTGTAGGAAGGGGTGAAAAGAAGGTGTTACATGGGTGAACAACAGCACTGGTGGAAACAAGGCGCTGAAGGAAGAACTAAGGTTTCTGCAAAACCCTTTTGGCAAGAATGCATCTCTGAAGATTTTCTGTGGATGTGAATATCCCATTATCCTAATCCTAGAGAGGAAAAGGTGCTGGAGATAAAACCTCAAACTACTTTTGAGCATCTCATGAGGTTTTTACTCTGTTTTTTGAGTCCTGTCTCAAATAAGCTCTTACTTGAGTCAATAGAAATTTACTTTAGTCCTAACACTGTAAAACCAAGTAAGCACTTTGAGATTTGCCCCATTGATTTTACCAAGTTTTGGTTGAGTGAGAACTTAATAAAGATTTTGGATTGTGAAGATAAAGAACTGACTTTTGACATCCTGATTCAATTTCTAGGCAGTCATTTTAGAGATTAGCTCCCACTGAGTTCAGCAAGAGCGTGTCAGTGCAAGGGCTGAGTCAGGATCCAGCCCTCAGTCCACTGCCAAGAGTCGATGTCTGCTTCCTTTAATCTGCCCATTGAGCAAGGATTTCAAAACTTCAGGGAAGAAACAACCATGGTTTCTGTGACGAGATCAATCATGGGGCAGGGGTCATGCTGGCTCCAGGCCGCAGAAAGTTAAAAGGAGCCAAAGCAGAGGGAGGGATGAGGAGGACATTTGGTCCCTAGAGGAGAAAAGGGATTTTATGGGCCATGGGGCAACCTGTGTGTATCAGCAGAGGAGAGCAGCAAAGTCATTGCTGCAGTTACAGGCACGATGGTTAGCTGGTCTTGCATTAAATCCCAATGTGTAGAAGGATCAAAGCCAATATGTGGGTTGTGCCTGTGTTAGTGGTGAGAAAAGGTACCAGGAAGGTGGGTTGAGTGCCTTGCCAGGGTGAGGAGTGTTCACCACACTCCTCTGCAACATCAGCTGCAAAAATTGGTCCACATTTGGCGACCAGTGGGCTGAGAACATTTTATTTCTTTATACCCCAAGCTAAGTAGTGCAATCTCAAAGGAATTCAGGAGCCCAACTTTTTTTTAATGTATTATTGGAGGCTGTCTGTCTGAGTGGGGTCCCTGCAGTGGAGGGCGTTGGTATCTGTGAACTGCACATGGGGCAATCAGCTGCTGTGGCTCTCCTGCTTCAGACAAGTCATCTCTGTTGGGCAGAGGTACTAACTCCCCCCATTATTGCTCTCCACACCCCTATATTGCACCATATAGACACTTCAAAAGTCTCCTCCAAAACAGAGGAGCAGCAAGGAAGCAGCCACTCATGCTGTGTAAATATCCCTTCCTCCTTCAAAGGCAGAAATCAGACTGTTTTCATATGGCTTCCAGAGTTGCTGTTTTCATTATTATTCCTTTTCTATTATTTTATGTCTTTTTAAAATCATTTGCATCTACTCATTTGAACACATTCTTGATATATCTGGGATATTTCCTGGAAGATGCCCATCTGAGTTTGGTGGGGATAATATGTAGCATTTGTACAAGTTGTCATATATAGAAAGTATATCTGAGAATGATGGAAGATCTCTAATTTTGAAGGGTTTTTTTAAAAAGCTTGGCTTATGGTAGATACTAATAAGCCAGCAACATTTTGTTTAGAAACACTAATTTTATTTTTTGAGTTACGTAAGCACGACATAGTCTTTTTAAACATTTTAAATCAATTTTCTTTGCACTCTTAGAATTCAAAAACCACAAAATTGATTTCTTTCAAGTTTCTTGTATGCCAAGGTTCAGCCCAGAGGGATTTTTTTTGTGGCTTAGAATAGGGTTTTGTAATGAAAAGCCTGACAGATCCGTTACTGTACTGTCACTAGCTACAATACTATAATATATAGAACGAGATTAACTTGTATTTTAATAAATTATTTGGAACAGAATAAAAGGAGCATTTAAAAAGTATTAGTTGAAATCTCTGTTGATTTGATTTGGTTTGACCCAATGTTAAGAGAATATAGCTTCTTTTGTTTCTGTTGTTCAGTCAAGTGAGAAAATAAGTAGTAAAACTGTGATACAGGGAGCTTTGGCCTTTCAAATGGTTAAATATTTCAGTACTCTATTCCTTACAAAAGTTGATTCCTTTTGAAAACATAGCTTCTCTGTCAGCTTCTCAGAAGAATAGAAATGTGCTGAATTTCTTTGGGTAATATATCCCTTCTTCCCAATTTCTTCATAAAGAAAAAAAGGTAGGGTATGGCCTTTCCTTCCATCTCTTTTAAACCCTGGCAGTCTTTTGCTCGCCGCTGCTCAGCAAACGTGGCCCTAGAGCATGGCCATTCAAAAAGAGGGTGGAAAGAGCACGTTGTGCACCTTGCTAACGCAAGACTTGGGCTGACACAGCAGCCTGGAGTCCCGCTTCCGCAGGAGCTCTTCACCGCTGGCAAAACTCCAGCGTTCAGTTGCTCAACTTTTGCTTTCACTTGTTTTCACCTGCACCCATGTGCAATTTCTGCTTTGTCATGCATGTTGGATTACTGAAGGATTTAAAATTGTTCTTCATTAGAAAGTTTGTATATATACATATATATGCATCATATGCATTCTAGTTATAAGCATTGGCACACAAATGTGTGTATATATATGAATATATATATATATATGCATGCTTATTTAGGTACTTTTGCATTGTAAGTCTAAAGTATCTAGTACTGGCCATTGGCAAAGATAAGATGCAATTCACAGCAGGACCTTTGATCTGATCCAGTGTGTTAAATCTTACGGGACATAAAGTTTGATAAGATTTGTGAGAGCCCTGATTACTTAGGTAAGAAAGACGAACAGAGTTGGATTGGTAAAGACTATAAACCTTCATTCTTTGGAGCAATCTCTAATTAAGGGAGTAATGAGCAACATCCTTGTACTGATAATATCTTCTGTAATTGACTGTTGGGAAGTTGTTAGATGGGCTTTGCAGCACGGGGATGGACTGCAACTAGGGAGGAGGTTCTAGACCATTGGCCTCATCTCAAATGGCAATTTCTAACTTACAGTTCACATGATGCACTCAGATATAAACTGCATTAAGATTACTGTAGAATAACTTCATACAGAGTTATTTCAGCTTTACCAAAACCAGAATCTAATCCATACCCAGTGGAACAGGAGCACCTGTGCAAAATACTGTGCGCCATACCCTTTGTGTCACAGATATGTTACAGCTGTTGGGCACCAAAGTGATTAAATGTGTGCTGAACTGATCTTTAAATTTTTATGGTGCTATAAAAAGCAGAATCCTTTTTTCCATGTTTCTGCTAGGATAGTTGTATGCCACAGATGTCTGATCCCTGTTGCACTTCCACATTGACTTTGAAAGTGGAAGCTATAATATTACATAATCTTGTCTTGAAGGCAAATATTAGCTAATTTAACCAGATATAATCTACCCCCAAATGTCTACACTACTCACCGTTGAAGCAGTGCTTTTAAAAGGTTTCTTAAAATAAGCACAAATTTTAAATTGTGTGTTTAGCTCACAGTGAAATAACTAGTATTTTACTTGAGCATTTGTTTTCCTGTGCCATGCTCTGCTGATTTACTGAAGTTGGACAAAGTAATTCCCATCAGCATTGATTGAGAATGTCCAGGTTTTGCCTTTCAATTAATTACAAAACAATCTGTTGTCAGCATTCCCAACAGATAGTGAGACTTTGCCATTCAGAGTTAATGTGGATGAATGTGGATGTACTGAGACACTGGGAAGAAAGGCTGCAATGAAATTCAGGCTGAACTGAACTGGAGAAAAAGGGCAGAGAGGAGAAGAAAAGAATGAGCACATTGAGATCCTGGACAAATAGAGAGGGGCTGATGAATAGTTCAGTTCAAGCAGGCAGCATGGCTGCTGAGCTTGGAGGGACTTGGCATGAGGAGCAAATAACAGAACATCTCTCAGTGAGCAAAGTCCATCTGGGCCCCGTAAATGAGCTGGGCTGGGGGGGAACTGGAGCAGTGGAAATGGAGAATTGAGAGCTGCCTTCCTGAGCTGTCACCATGATACTGGTGTGTTCAGACGTTCATCAGCTTTCAGGTGCTCATCTGTGATAAGAACATAGTAGCAGCAGCAAAAACTTTAAAGCGAGATAATGTTCACGTGGCTCCATCATCATAACATCTCTTTAATTGATGTTTGTTTCTAACTACCCCTCCTTCAGAGTGCATCGAGGAGTGTTACACAAGTGCAGATCAGTGAAAGGATCCACTGATGTTGGTTGCTGATGTACTTAAATCTGTAAGACCCAGAAAGGTGCTGTGCTTCATGGAGGGACGCTTATCCCTCCAGTGTGCATGATGTATGTCCCTGCCTGTCTGTAGTTATGCAGATGTGTGGGCACATTTAGTGTTCATCCAGCTGTCTGAAGGGACAAGGATGTCCCCAAGGATGCAGGCAGGTGCCTGGTGGGATTTGTAAAATACTAAAACCAGGTGACTCCCTAAGGCTTTGTGAAATGAGTTTGATCAGGTGCATCATTCACTCGTTACAAGGCACTGGGCTGAATCTTTGGGCCAGCAAAATGCTCTTTGAAAATCTGACCCCCCAAAAGTAATCTCAAGGTATGACTTAATTGCACACAGATTTAGCTGGTGCTATGTGTACTGCATGACACAGATACTGCCTGAGTTTGTTTTCTGATATTTTTACCTCAGTAAATTTAGAAGTCGTTTTCCCTCTGTATTTTTAATGCCACAAGGGTTGTACCTGCTGAGAAATTAGCAGAAATCCATGCAGTCCATCCGTCATTATTGGTGGTTTTTGTTGGTTTGTTTTCTCCTCGCATTGTATATTGAAACCCATAATTAAGACTAATCTTTTAAATGCCTTTGTAGAAGAGAAACACAGCAGGCACGGAATGGACTTTTAATTAAAATTAACAAAAGAAATGAAATTTGTACATTACATATAATTGCTGAACATAGATTTAATAATTAAAATTACTTTTGTAAGCCTGTTCTTATGGATATTGAGCAAATAGCTGTTTGCTGGTAGATCGATATTTCTGTTCACAACAAAAATTTATAATTTGGGGTAAACAGTTCTTCCATTATAGGCTATGAAATTCAGTGGAATATGTCCAGCATGATAACGGCACCAAAAATAATTAAGACTCGCCAGCAGTTGTTGAGAACTGTATATTTATAGTTATCTCTGGGCAGAAGAAATTAACTTCTCAAGTAGAGGATACTATTCAAATACTGAGGTGTATTAGTAGTGTTACTGTTTATAGTGGCCACCTTTGGGGAATTAGATACACCCTTTTTTTAAGCATGTGCTTATCTTCTGTCCTGGGTCTAACTAGTGACCTGTGCTGAATGAATCGGAGCACATGCCAGTGCATTTTATAACCGTGAAAATGATGCTATTTACAGCTGTCAAGGGAATGATGCTATAAATAAGCATTGATTTGGGGTTTTTTAGCCTCTCCAATTTAGCATTTAACAGTCCAGTTTTTCATAACCAGTAAAACTGCTGTGGGTTCTTACTGATAGTGATCATTCCAGATTGTGTTTTAATATTCTGGAAGAATTAAAAAAATATATTTATCCTTCTTTTGTCTGTAGCTTTACTTAAAAATCAACGCCAGATTTTAATCTCCTTAAGAAGACATGAATGTTCAAAAGAGGGATTGGGTGATTTCTCTCTTGGGTGATACAAGTTGATTATCTTGCTGATTGCCATTTCTCCCTGTTAAATGGTTTTAGTGACTACCTAGGAGCTGGAATGTCCCAGATGTAGCTTCTTAGCAGATGATGAATGCCTTTTATAACATGCCCTTCATAAGGGCTTAGACAGTCTAGAAGGATTCACAATAATACCTCAAGATTACTCTGAGCACACATATGTGGTAGCAGACCAGCTTATGTTTATTCATCTTTCATGAAGCATGTGTAGCCAAGGAGAGCAAGGTTGCTTTATGATTCACTGGGGTCATTTAACATCAAACATATCCGAGACCTTTGAGTGTACAATGTTAAGGCCATGCTACTACTGTGTGCAAAGATTACATTTTTACCTGGCACAGTCTGCTGTCGTGTCATTTTTTCACTTTTCTCCTTCATCAACTCTTTTTTTCTTTCCCCTGCCTCCTCTGAATCCTCCAAGATTATACCAGTTTACAATGAGCTTTATTTTCAAATGGAAAAGCTAATGTTGACAGAGGGGCAACTTGATGAGGAACGATTGCTCTAAGCAATCCTATTAAGGTTGTGGTCATTACAGGAAAGTGACTTTAACCCCCCAAATAGGTGTAATGGAGTTGCAACCTTGAAAACTGCTTTCTTGAGGTGTGCTACTGTGGTTTCAGCAGGGGGTTTTAGTTCATCATGCGTTGTTCTTTTTGCTCAATGACATGGATTTGGAAAATACAGGGATCTACAGGACACTGTATAACTTTTGATGCAGTGGTTTTCATTCAGGAAAGCTTGGAAATGTTTGTCAGTTCTTTATGATACGATCAAATCCTGTTCACACCCTGGTACCGGAGATAAGGGCTGGCACAAATGTTGTCTTGTATATGGATGAGCGTGCACATGTTTCAAAAATTTCCCTGAAAGAGTGAGGAGGAGAAGAAAGGAATATGGCCAATAATTGCACTTACATTAACTAAATTACTAAAATTAAGTACATTGTTAGCATCCCATCTGGATTGGGCCATTGTGCACAGTGATTTGGACATCAAGCCTCAAGAATGATACTGGAGCTCTACAGTGACCCTGAGGGCTAAGTGCTACAGTCCAGCTATTGATTAGGAAAAGGTCCAGTTGTAAGGATATCTCACCACCTTTTTCTGCAGCACTTACAGTAGGGTACCCTTGTTTTTGCTGGGATGAAACCACAGAGTTAGTGAAGTTACAATTACAGTTACAATTTTACAACACTTGTCATCTCTTGAAGAATAAATACATGAAATGGAACTTTTTGCTTGAGTGTCTCTTTTATGGAGTGAATATCTGCCATGCTGTTTACTTGTTCTGTGGTATTGTCTGGGAAGCTTTTCCTTTCTTCTGTATTCTTGATATTTTCTCTTCTTTTCTAAAAAAAAAAAAACCCAGCAAAAAGCAAGCAAACAAAAAAGAAGGCGTCTCAGCCCTGACCTCCTTCCCCTACCAACACATTGAAAGGCTTTAATGAAAATCACTTTTGGCAGCTGTGTTTGAGTGACCAATGTGGAATGGGATGTGACATTGGAGCATAAAGAAAATGTATAAATGTATGCAGGACGCAATACTACAGCTGGAATAAAAGATTCAGTTGCCTCTTCTTTTTGACACATTGCATTGTAAGGTCACAAACCCAACTGAAGATGCAACTTAAGGAATGAAAATGTCTAGGTTGATGTAAACTGGTTTTAACCCCCTCAGTATTTCAAGATAAATAGTGTTAACTTGGAGGAGGCACATTCTCACTTTGTATTCAGCCTCTCTGCTTCCTGTAGAGCAGTTTAAATCTTAGGGACCTGAGACAGCCACAAATGAGGGAGTAATGGTGATATCAGCAAGGTTGTTTCATGGTGTTGATCTCCTGAAATTAAAGGAACTTGTGGTGAGCATCCAGCAGCTTGCTTTTTTTTTCTTGCCAGCTTTTCATTGTATTCATTTTAAAATTCTTCAATGAAAATTGGCATGGTAAGATCAAAATCAGTGCTGTGAATAAAGCAAGTTTTTACAGTTCAGTCCTTTTTTTTTCTTGTACCTGGTAAGAAAAGATGTCATTAGGAGGACTGGCAATTTTCACCTCAAATGAAATGTCAGATCTAATATTTCATATGCGTATCTATGTCTTTGTTAAGGTCTCATTATCTCGTGAACATGTGGACCAAGTCCAAAAGAATTATATTTTTAATATTTGTCTATCAGTCTTATGTCCTTCCTGCTTTAACAGAGTTGAAACAGGGAGGGTTTGTTAGTGCAGGGGTTACTTCATTAGTTTGATTCGACATGTCTTGGATTCACAGTGCTTTCAAGAGACATCATGAAATAAATTCAGAATGTGTTATGAGGATGCCCACAGAGCAAATAACATGGGCAAATTACCTCACCGCTAAAGGGAAAATAAAAATCACATATCTGCTGCAGACAATATGACAAAATAGAGCAGAATGCAGGGGGAAATCTCCTGTAAATACTGCACATTGATATTCATGTGTTTTGCATTAAAGCAGCAGAGTCCATATAAAACTGCACTTATTAAAATAAAACATTTTTAAGAAACAAAACAAAATAACGAAGTGCTGTGGAAGCAAACTGAAGCCTTTAAAGCACTGCTTCCTAGAGGAATAATCTTCTTATGTAACTTAAGAGTGGCTTTAATTATGTTCACAACTCCAGCAATGGAGCAGTGGTGAACTTGCTAATATACGGCACCATTTAAGTTTTAAGCATTACGTGTTTGGCAGCAACAATGTTTTAACTAAGATGGCACCTTTGTTAATTTTACTACATGTAATTAACATGGAAATTTTCTTATGCACTGGTAGCTGTTTTGAAAATGTATCCATACGGATTAGGGTTGTATGCAGTGGGTATTAGCTTGGATGGAGCAGCTCTCAAAATCATTGGTTTGAATATGTATTTGTGTACGTGTGTGTGTATTTTGAAAGGGTTTCATGAAATCATCATTTCTGGAAGCGTGGATTTGGGTATCCATAGCTTGGAGGAACTGACAGTGAGTTTGAAGTTTGAGAAATACTATAATGTAATAGTAAGACAGTAATATTTTATCATGGGTCTGGCAAATTTAGAGTAATGAGGTTTATATGAGGTTTATAATATTACTGTTGACTTCAACAGCAGTAAGTTTGGGTCTTCAGAAGTTTATGTGGGAATAATCTCTATGGATAGCTCATTTACAAACATGAGTGGATCATTTAGACTCATGGGGCATGCTTATTATTCATATATAAGTGATTAATATTCAAGCATAAGGGAATTTATTCCTCTTACTTGTTTGCCTTATAGGAACTGACCTTTTTTTTCCATCCAAAAGACCCCTTTCCCACATGTCCTGGCAAAAGTTACACATGTGGTGCTGTAGGCTAGAGGGACTTCATCTGACAGAGAAGGTTTTTTGACAGGATGCAACTTGTCCATTTAGATCAATTACACATGTTATTTCCTGCCTAAACAGATTCATTTGAGGAGTTAGGGATGCAAATTAGTTACAGCCTTATTAATTATATATAAGTAAACATACAATTCTAGCTGAAATTGTGTTCCTATTCCTTTGGTTATTTTATGATTGAAATAAACTCCAGATGAAAGTAGGACATAATTATCTATAGCAAGGTTGCTTTTTCCTATTGCAAATGCTAAGAATTCATCTGTTAGAAAGCTTTTATTTAAATATTCAATTAAAACTAGGCATCATTGTACTGTAAATAATGTTAAAATTGACAGAAAATGGAAAGTGTTTAAGTACATGCAAATTATGAAGGATGGCGTTCGGGGCAAAAATTTCATGAGGCCTTGCTTTGGAAAGGAGAATATATCTATATATATATATATAGATAGATATACATATATATCCTCTAAGTGACAAAATCTCAGGAGGAAGCACATCAGGCACCCCAACTGCTTGGTGTTTTTAAAAAGCTCTCCAAAGACTTGATTCCTTAGAATTCAAATGCTAAAATACGACCTTCATTATTAGTATAGGGCTTAGTTATGTGTGAGCTAGCATGTGTACATATACTGTAATTAGGGGGGTTATTTGATCTTTTATATTTTTTATGAAAGTAATGTGAGGAAAAAAAGTAATCTCAAAAAATATTCCACTTCTGCTGTGATTGCTCCTCTGACAGTGCTTACAGGGCTTTTCTGAAGCTACCGCTACACCAAGAAGTGGCAATGGCTGTTGGTGAGATCTTACAGGCATACAGACCCATTTCTGCAAGTGCGTGCAATGGGGCTGACAGCAATATTCCTCTTCATGTTCTCAGTGGGATTCTTGTTTCTTCCTCTTTCTCACCAGGGAGAAAGGAAGAACCAGGAATTCCTTTGCTGTGGAGTCGGTAACATCTATCTGATGGGGCAGCTGCCTCCCACCTGGGGATGAACGTCTCTCGTTTGTTTTTGTAGATTGAATATTCCTGGGAGAGAATTTGTTGAAATGACTTACGGCTTTACTGTTAATGCTAGGAAAGGCTGTTCCACTAAATGCAAGAGACTGCTCGGGATTTTTCCTTCTGTCTTCCATGCTTTGGGTTTCTATAAAATCCTTCTGATAAGCTGCCATTCTGCTTTTTTATTCTTTATATAAAGGAGAGGGGGAGAAAAGTCAGTGTTGACTCAGGCTCAGAATGTTTACCTGTGCCTCAACACTGCCTCCACATGTGCTGAAAACTGCATATTTGCAAACCCTCACTCTGCAGGTGCAAAAAAAATATAAAAATAACCTGCTAACTTTTTGATATTTTTGGAAATCCCTTAAATAGCGTCACACCTACTTGCCCCAGAATTTTCTCCTGGCTTAGTGTGACACACGGTTTCTGCTGCTGTTTATGCTTATTTTGGGGTTCCTCCATAGGTAGGTGTTAATGCATGTCCAAATACAGGTGCAGGTGTGTGCACACTGATGCTGAAGAGTAAAAATCCATCCCTTCTCCAGGATAAACTCTTTTGTTTCCTGCATACTGCATTTGGATTTAGTACAAAAAATAATGGGACTTCTGGAAGCCAGTACATACCGCCTACTTGCCTTTTGTTATAGTGTGAAGGAAACATTAGCAAAATCATATTTCATGAGGTGAAGTAGAACCTGTGACATCCTGACACCCACACACCAGGAGGGGGGAGAATCACATCCATAATTTTACCCTCCTAAAAAAAAAAAAAAGAAAAGAAAGAAAGAAAGAAAAAAACACCACCACCCTTCTTTCCAGTGTATTTTATGTTTTTATATTCAGTGTAATTGGGAGAGAAATTTATCTTTAGTCCTATTTGGTGGCAATGTCCCGTTGACATAAGTGGTATCAAAATGTAGCCCTTGATTTAGGGCATCCACATTTCCACAAGTTGCATGTGGGAAGAATGTGCCTTATTGTATAATAATCACAGACTCTCTATGCAGATGTTACATTGTCATTCTTGCAGGCATATCTTTTGTTCTGTAATACACAGTGGAATGGGAGATATAATTTAATGTGAATTACCTACAAATTGTATACGGTGCCAGTAAGTAGCTCTTTGCAGTACCTAGTGTGACTTTTCTCTCACTGACAAACGGAACAATGTGTCTTCTCTAAAATTTTTTAGAAAATAAATAATCTGATGCAGTAGAATACAGTTAAATTGTGAGGTGGCAAAATACCTTAGAGAATTTTTCTATCAGTCTATCCTTCTTTCTCTCTCCCTGCACATTAGTATATGTATATATATATACACACATATATATGCTTCTAATGTTAATTTGACATAATTACTATATAGACACAATTTTTATCTTTTAAAATTTGGGTACAAATGCTCCTAAATGGAGAGGACCCATTTGCAAACATTACTGAAGTGCTCTCTGTCAGATATCAGCCATAAAGCACAGGGTCTTGGCAAAAGGACTGTTTGCCCATGAATATACAGGAGCTGACTTCTCAGTATACGTGGCAATGCACGCATGAAAGGATTGAATCCCTTAAAACTGAAACAATAGTTACCTAAAAAGAGGCAGGTTGTTCTTCCATTAAAGCATATGGTGAGCTTGTAAATTGTGGAAAGATGGGTGAAAGAATGGACATTAATATAATCAGATTTGTCATCTTGTCCCTACTGCAGTATAAGAGTTACTGGAGCTGAAAGTGTTCTTGTCTCAGGTAGACACCGGCTGCAAAACGGCTTTCAATGCTGCTGCTTTCCCCCGGGCTACCTCCTGTAAATGGCTGGTGAGCTCATAGCTGCAGCTTGTTCTTGAATGGATCTTAGATCCACCAAGAGCAAGAGCTGGGTCTCCTGTCCTGGTGGTAGGACATGGATTTGGGGACTCATGGGCACACATCACTAAATTGCTGTTAATGCTTTGCCCATTTTTTCTGTTGCACAAATGGGCAAAAGGTTAATGCCAGTCTCCCAGGATCTCTGTTGATGTTGTTATGTGAAGTCATACGTAATGCACAGACATTGGAAAGTCAAGACCTCAAAGGAGTGTATTCAAAGACCAGGTTCAGCAATCCCAAGGCATCGTGTAGTGGTGTGACCCATGGCAATGTTGAAGAACTTGTTTTGGTTGGGCTAAAACACACAGTGCAGGTCATGAACCGTGTCCCTGGCCCAGGCAGGACTGGGGTTCAAAACTCAGCTCTTGTAGGTCAGTTAAATATGCTGTTTCCCCTGCATTTAATGCTGCTTCCTTGGGTACGGCACCTCGGTGTGTCCAGATATTACCTGGAGACTACCAAAACCCTGCTGACAAAGGGAGAGAGCAAAATGGAGATTTTCAAATCATTACCTGTCAAATTTGAAACAAATTTCATGGACCAAGGAAAAGCCTTCAGGGCATTTTCTGAATTTCTAAGGCTAGCTGCAAACAATGACAGTGTTAAGAACTCAAAAAAGGTCACAATAATATTTTATAATAGTAAGTGTTAGGTAGCCTAAATGCGAGGGTTAGAGACAGCTCTCCCATAAATAATATATACAAATAGAAAAACGGGGGAGACGAGGTCTGTGTTATTCCTGCTAACATGCATCAGTATCATTTTAATGGAAAAAAAAAATACATATAGAAAGTACAGAAAATGTTGAATACCTTTTCAAGCTGCTCTTGAGAAACTCAGTGTCTTTGTATAAAGATGGGAATGACAGCTCATAGGACATTAAAGTGAATAGAGTTCCCAAGTCATTCAGAAGTGGCAGAAATTCACTTAATCTTAGTTTGATATAAGGCAATTTTTTTTTTCTTCCCACCACCAGAATGATTGTCTGGGTATGTATGTGTGCTCTTGCTCTCTCTGCTTCTCTCCCCTGCTCGGGTGGGGTGTTTGTGTATGCACACACACCATTTCTGACATTCGGGATGCTAGGAAACATTGCAGTTGATTTCACTTGTGCTATTCAAATGTATGCATTTAAAATATCTTTCAAAAATAATACAAATAGACTGTTATGAAAGGCTTGTGTTTATCATTACCCCAAAAAAACCCCCCCAAAAAATCAAAAAAGAAGAAAATTAAGACACAGTCTCAGTTCCTTAATTTTTGTTAATTCCCTGATAGAATCGTAGAATGCTTTGGGTTAGAATAGAGTTTTAAGATCATCTAGTCCAAGCCCCTGCCATGGGCAGGGACATCTTTCACTAGATCAGGTTGCTCAAAGTCCCATCCAACCTGACATTGAACACTTAGTGCTGATGAAAGTAACTGGTAGAAACATAGCATGGATAACACATGGTTAGTGGTTGAAGTAAGTATTCAAAATGATTGTGGAGCCTGACAGATAATATGAACCCTAAAAATCTTTTATTTCTAGCTATAAGACTGGGAAAGCTACTGAGGAAAATGGACATTTTGTAGTTTCTTCATAATTTTTTCAGCCATGCTCAGAGATGTGGAACCTCATGAGATGCTGTTACAGGCAGACATGCTTCCTGCCTTTAAAATTCTGCTTAATCTTGAATGTAAAATCTTTGGTTGTCCTATTTGCATTTGCCGAAAGCCAACTGGAATAAATTCAACTCTGTTACAATAAAAATTCGTAGGCAAAGGCTTCTCTCCAACAGTGTTCTTGTTGAATTTCTCTAAATCAAACCTTGGCAATCCATAAAATTGGAGAGAGGCAAAGACTAAAGTTAAGATTTAGCTGTAGAGCAAGGAAGCTCGGGGCCTGATATTTAAAAGGCTTTGGATAGCGAGGTGACCTCTGTAGTTACACCTGCACCAGGTTGTACGCTGCGGTGTATGTATGTTGGGTATCCAGGTGTGTGGTGGTGCCTGCTGGACCCACACAGGCGAATGGCAGGTTATCGATACTGAAACAGGTGCAAGTACAAAGCACGCAATGACTCATTTGTAGGATGCCCCTATAATTTCATGCCTATTAAGCCAGTTATGCAAAACAGTTTCAGTACAGCCTTTGCATTTGGAAGCACAGATTTTTGCACATTCGAGTTGATCAGTGAAAATAAAGCTCATGGCTGTTTGTGTAGATTAGCATTTGAATATCAACCTACCCGGTTTGGGGGCAGAAAGGGAAATATCCCATGTGATTAGTCATAAAAGTAATTCTAAGTGGTTATTTTTAAAACTCCAGTGTCAGTAAGTTATTTTTGAAACAAATTATTTCTATTCTAGTGGTTAACTAAACTGTGTTCACATTCTATTGCAGGATATTCACTATCCTGCAGAATTTATTTGCCAATTACTTTTAAACATCAGCAACTCTGTTACCCATTCCAATGTAAGAGGAATTTGAAAGAGAGCTCCATGCAGAAATTATCTGATCCAGCAACATCAGGGTTATGTTTTGGGGGGTTTTGGGGGTTTTTTTTCCCCAGGTGGAAGTAGACCAGTATGTTCTCAAATTGTAATTTTATATATTTTTTTGCCAAGATTCAGGAAAGCTTGCCAGTTTTTACTGAAAGAATAAGAATTTTCACAAAACTCCTGTAGGTCTACAAACTGTTCATAAATTTATTGACAGTTGGCAGCCCTGCTGTGCATGCTGTACTGTTATATATCTGCCTTCTTCACATCTGCTTTGTCGGGGTTTGAGACAGCGAGTCAAAAGTAGCTTAAGGAGGCTTAGCAGTGTCTGTAAATAAAATGGAGGAAAAAGCTTTATTTTTCCCTTCCTCTAAGATTTTCCTTTTTTTAAACGTGAAAGGATTTTAATGAAATTCTTGAGTCTAAGAACGGCAAGTGCAAAACAAAGGGGTCTAGCTCCTATGTTTCCTGTGAGTAATTCCCTCAGACATGACATAAAGAAGTAGAAAAAAGCATCCTCCAAATGCAGGAAGCAAAGCCTCCATTACCAGGAGAATCACTCTCCCACTACTGCTTTTACTGTTGATTAAAATAGTAATATTGGTGCTAGGATTCCTCTGTTAACAGGTGTTACTTAGATTTTAATAACATTCCAG
This sequence comes from Antrostomus carolinensis, assembly GCF_000700745.2. Lineage (NCBI taxonomy): Eukaryota > Metazoa > Chordata > Aves > Caprimulgiformes > Caprimulgidae > Antrostomus > Antrostomus carolinensis. Next base: position 227,571 of record NW_010323790.1, on the reverse strand, counting down.
CTATTTTTTGTCTTCTTCCATAAAAAGGCTACCAGTCACTTACAACATGACAGCTCAGAATACCAATATATTTCCAAATCTTTAATTTTACAAGAAAAACAGGCTGCTTTGGTTTTTCTCCTGCAACGTTATCTTGCACAGAGCCAAGCCCGGGGAAGCTCCTGCAGTCGCTGGGCTGTGATGCATTGCACTGTGGATTCTGCTGACCACACTGTATAAATTGCACCCCTCCCGCCCAGTCCTGCAAAGTCAAATTTAACTGGTAAAAATTGAAGTACAGTGTCTGGGGCTTAGTGAAGCAAGGCAAATCCTTTCTATAAGCTATAGAGGTGACCTTTTAAACCACCTCCCACACCAAGCCGCCTACTTTTATTTTTGACACTAAATATAAACCATAGGAAGGGCTAGTGAGAGAGCTGTAATACTTGTGCTCTGCTTGTGGCTTTTAAAAGAATTTTAAACGAAACTAGGAATGTCTCCTCTTTGTGATTTAACACGGTTAGAGGGACTTCAGTGCCATGACAAATGACAGTATTAACTCAACACCCTAATTCAGGTGAACAGAGCCATTGGCCAGATTTGGTCCTTCCATAGGTAGTGGGTAAGCACAATGACAGAGCTGCTGAATCAGACAATAGTTTAAACATCCACTTCATTTTAATTTTACAAAATGAGCCTAAGAAGTATTTTTAGGGAATGTTTAAAGTACAAAGGAAAACTTTGTTTAAAAATAGATTTTTGACAATGTAAAATAGGTTAGTGCTTCCTTTGAGGCAAACAAACAACCCACTTAAGAATTAAAAATTTCCAAGCAAATGATTTGGAAATCCTTCCTTCTTGAAGCATGATCAAAGTAAAGTCTTGACAGGTAGCATTTATCACAGGTACTACCTTCTGCTCAGTAAGTACTTGATGAGGCAAAAAGAAAAATTAAAATAGTGGTTCAGAGTTATGTGAGTATCTATTGTACTTTGAGCATAAAAAGACTCCCTTTAGGAAAAACTTCAGTTTGCCCAGAAGCTGCAACTCTCTTTGGAAACTATGGATTTGTCATTACATAACTGGATTTCTGATTAGAAAAAACAGAGAATGGAGAAGAGATGTTGGATTGCTCTTTCCAGCCTGCCTCGCAGAGCAAGATTGGTTGGCCACTCTTGGGCATTTATCAGGATGCTGGTCCTTCAAAATGTTCCACATGGTGGGACTTCAGCCTTGCTTCTGCAACAGCATCCCATAATCTTATGCAAAGCACTTGAGTGCTTAATTTTCAGACTGGAAATGGACCGAGTGAAATGAATAAGGATTAGTTAGGGTCTGAGGAGAAAACTTCCAAAGGTATAGAGGACAGTTAGGGCATCTAATTCTTTTCAAAAGCCATAGGAAGTCAAGCGCCTAGGGCACACATTCAGAGACTGTAAGTCTTTCCATAAGGCAAAAAACATGCGTTAAAGTGTTGTGTGGCATTAAGAGAAAGAAGCCTCTCTATGACAAATTCCTCTCCTGTCTTAATATTCAGCCTTAATTTCTCTTCATTAATTTAATTCCTTCTCTCCTAGGTATAGTAGCTGACACCCTTCTCAATATTCACTTTCTTCTTTCTTGCTTTCCTTGAGGTCAGGCTTTGAACTGGTGTATTATGCTGTAGGTGATGAAATGATTTTTTTTTTCCCAAAAAACTTTCCTTTAACTTGATTTAGATGTCAAGACATTCCCTATTTGCAGAATAATGCTTCCTCATTTTAATTGTTTAGAAGCAGAAAATTTGACAGTGAACAGAGAGCTAACATGGTAACCAAGATCATGTCAAGAATGCAAAGAAGGGGTCTAGGTTGTGGTTTTAAATATTTCTGAATTGTCATCGTGTTTAGAACTTTAAACACTTTTTCAAGAAGACTTACAGTGCAGTAGCAACAGATTTCAGATCTTGCTTGTAATGTAGTCACTGATACTTCCTGAGTGGGTAGAAGGTGTACAGTTAATTATCCCCCCCCATAAAAAGTGTGTGTTTTCAGGAAAAACCATGTCAAAATTTAGTGGGCACTGTAAGTGGTTGCGAAATATAGCTGCAGTGTGTGGAAGGCATCCAAATAAATCCTATTTCAGCTTTTTGGATCCACCATTCTAGATTTATGGGCACTGTTTTCTATGCATGAAGGACAGGGTCTCAGAGCAAGGAATGCTGACTCCGTTTTCCTGGTGAGAAGTGATCCTTCTCTGTATTTTACTGAGCAGCTGATTCTTAAAATAAATGGGCTAAATGGGGGAAAAGATTTATTAAGCATATCTGACAAGTCACAGCTCCACCCCCAGTACCACAAGAATATACAGCCTAAGTGAGCTCCAGCCTAATGGATCCAGCTTAAAAGAATTTATTTAAAGAAATTTTCAGTTTCTTGTCCATCTTTCACAGCAAATGGGCTTCAGTCAGCAGCATTCCCTTCAGTGTAAGGACAGAGTTGCCTGATGCTGGGATCCCGTGGGAACCTGCAGTGTAGAAGGCACACATTTCTTGGGTACCTGTGCCTAAAACTGATGTCAAACTTCTAAAATATTTAGGAAGGTACAACTGCAAGTTGTGAATAGGAGCAATTACCCATGCAATGCTTTTAGTATTTTTTGCTGGGGGTTGCAAGACTTTGCAAGGAAGGCGTTCAAACTGTTGGCTGCACTCAAATACCCCAGCTTGCACTTGCAGTAAAAATGAAGCCTTTGAGCCAGCTTTTTTCTTTTGCAGATGTAGACACTTAACTACAAGCCACCTGATTGTCAGCAGTGGTGAGCAATCACAGCTTCCATTCATCTTTTTGAGAGCCTCAGTACTTGCTACTGTTGGAAATAAGGCCACTTGTGCTTAGGTGCCTAACTTTCAGAAAGTGAGTTTGAAATTGTTTTGCCTTGAAAGGGAATTACAGTGATTTGCCTTCTTGAAGATGAATGAGCCAGTCCAACACACTTGCATTGACTGGGGAGTCTGAGTTGCTTCTGGAAGGCTTCACAGGTGACTTCATGGGATTCAACAATCTCCAGGAGATGACATTGTTTTTCTTTCTGTTACACGTGTGCTTCATGTTTGTATTTGACGTCAGTGAACTGGTCAAATCTTGACTATTGTCTGTGAGCGAATGAAACGCCATCCTTGCTGTGTCCCTCTTAATCAAAATGAGTAAGAAAAGAAGAGTTAACATATTCATGGTGTTCTCTCAGCAGCCAGCGTGTGCACAGGTTCCTTACTGTAGCACATTCCTGGAGTTCCTCTGGTTCATGCTCTTTACAGGCAGCCTGACTTCTTGCTTATGTTCTGTCTGTGCTGATGTTACAAGATGCATTTCCAAAGGCCACAGATGTCAGCAGCCCATCTTGTTTCAGTAACCCTGGTTTGTGCAAATACAGAGGGCTGTCACCCAGCTGTGGGGGGTATGTGACTTTTACAATTGGTGCCATATTCTTTAAAAACAAACACGTGTAAAACAGACGTAATCTGGCATGGAAACAAACCCAGTTCTGAGTGGCAAACATCTACAGAGTTTTGGTTTTCTGAAGGAATGAGACTTCCAGATTTCTGTTGCCAACATTTCATCTTCAACCTATTGTGAGCTAGGGACCCTTCAGGGGATGGATTACATTCCATCATGTTTGCTCATAAGTACAGATCAGACCTCAGGACTCAGAAACCCTTCCAGTCCAGTTTAGATATGTTCCTCATAGGAAAAGTTCCATTCTTAAAGTTTTCTTCAGCAAGAGTCCTTACTAAAGCCATGTTTTACAACTGTTTAGTATAGCCTTCTTTCAGTCAGTTGAAGGACTGAATGTTACATGAATGCCACAGGGAAGTTCTAGATCAGATTGTAGATAGATATATCTGTATTCTAAAAGTTGCTATCCCTGTTTATGACATAAATTAGCAATAATCTGTCTTTAAATCCAGTCAACAAACTAACTTTTACTGAAGCTGTGTATGGAAGCAATGCCCCAGCTCAGAAACTCTTCTGCTGATTCAAGACCTCACAAATAAGGGTGTGTTTTTGCAACGAGGTGCTTGTACAGAGGCCCAGATTCAGATGGCTTTGGGCTTTTCAGCTCCTGATTCCTGGTTGCTGCGTCTGCAGAGACACCTCACTAATTGGAAACATTAGGTGCAGGAACTCAAGTGGAATTTAGACTGTCTAAATCCAGGCTCAAGTGCTTTCATTTTGCATTTTTTCAGATATGCAGTGGAAAAGTAAATTGATGGTAACACGTGTAAAATAGCCCAATTGCTTTTTAATTACTTGTCTAAATGGGAAACAATTATCAGGAGAGTAGGCAGGAATCTGAAAAAAATGTTTGAATAGCAATTGACAAAAACTTTGGTTTTATCCAGTGTTTTTTTCCAGAACATTCCCTCTTTGCTTTGAGACATGATGCAGTGAGAAACGAGCATCTTTAAATATCTTGCTGTAGCATATAGTAGAGGGATTTCCAGTGCCTGAAATCTGAGTTAGACCGGATTGAGCGGACCATTCAGACAATTTTCCAAACAAAAGAGACTGAGAGATACTTGGAATTATCTAGTGCTTTGCCGTTTTCCTGTTACCATTTCTGCCTTTCCTACATGTTTTCTCCTCAGCCGTAGAAGGCTGATTGTTGTCTGCCTTTTATACTTCACAACACAAGACTCTGCATTCAGTAAGATGAAAACGCCTCCATGTTTCAGATAGGTGTCATTTATTGTGACCTCTCAGCAATCTGAACGTCCCTAATTACCTAGTTCTAGTTTGCCATTCGTCCCTTACTTTTCTCCTTCCAGGATCCTTTTTTTCCTCCCAACTTCTAAAATCCCACGCAAGCAACCTGTATGGAAGTTGGCTTAATAACAGTGCTGAGATACAGAATTCCCACTGACAGCGAGTGCTGATACGTGCAAAGATGTGTAAATAAGCTGAACGTTGCAAGTGTTTGAGAAACAACCACAATGCAGAAATACCTTTCTCTTTAAGGCTGCCAAAGGGCTTGATCTCAGGTTTGCTGAGGGTAAAGAAGATTCCCACTTGCTTAAGCAGACTGTGTATCAAGCCATAGACTTTTCGGTGGGGTTTTTTTTTATACTCACTAGACCAACAACATGAAGTTACAGAAGAAAGGCTAAAAAAGAAAGTATTAGAACAGAAGGAAATGAAATACAGCTAAAGCAAATTGATTTTGTTTCATCAAATACTTTTTGAAGTTATGAAGTTGTGGTATTTATCTTAGAAATACTTATTTTCTGCATGGATTTCAGAGCTATAAAAATATACATTCTCCTTTGTCAACATTTTTTCCTAAAAGAGGCTCAGTTTAGATAGCTGGACATGCATTAATCCCTTTTTATTCTACAAAAAAAAAAAAAAAGAGAAAAAGAGAAAACAAAATGATTTGAGTCCTTATGAACTCAAACGATTTGTTTAAATGTATTTTATGCCAAATTTGCATACTGAGCTGGGTAGCTCTTGCAGTGATTTATATGGACTTCAGAAACCGAAGCATTTAAGCAGTACAAAGGACAAGAAATTTGACAAATCGTGTATAGTTTTGGAGTTTGGTATAACTCTACACATTTTCACTTGGATAGCCCTTTGTAAGAAGGGTGATGGCCTGAAAGGAGTTATAGACTCTGACTGCTCAGGGTTTAGCTTTGCACTGGGCCAGACAGGTACGTGAGGGGCCAACTGTCAATATTTCTGCTGGTCCCTCTCATGCCAGCATTTCCCATATGCTGTAGCAGAGAGTTCATTGCCACAAGATGTCACTGACACGAAGAATTTACTGAGGATCTCCAACGGGAAATATGGCATTTAAATGGCTGAGGAGCATTCACAGCTTTGAAATACTGTACTTGATCAATAAAAGACAGCTTGAAACTGCTTGGAACTCAGCTGATCTGCTGTTCTTGGGGTCAGGATGAATTGCTCAGTTTCCCCAGTGTCTTCCACCTTCTCTTCCTCTGGCCTGGGTAAGGTGCAGTGTGCTGGGAGAGAGACAGCTGCTGGCTTTGATCCTGTGCAGCAACTCCTAACATCACATTTCCAGTTTCTTTTAGTCAGCAACTGGTGTTTGCCAGATCCTCGATCTGTTAGATGGAAGTGACAATAATTATTTGTTTCCCAGGGATGGTGAAATGCTTAATTGCCTGAAATTGTAGTCTTGAGATGAAAATAATTGGAAACAAAAGCATTATTGGGATACTGTATTGCTGTTAAAATGGCAACTTTCCCCATCATTGATATATCCACCACATTCTGGAAATAAATTTGTATGAAACACAACAGAAATTACAAATAATGCCAAATATTCTAAAAAGTGGGTCTGTACCGTATTCACTGCTAGATTTGTGGTTAGTCATATTGAAAAACAAGAGAGTAGCTGGTCTAGCTGGAGCACAGAGACTTCAGAGAGGAATAAATACCCAAGCTCTCTGTGCTGAAGATGCACACTGCCTCTGGCTAAACTCTAACAGCTGCTGGAGTGGGCTAGTGGAGATGTTATCAAGATGTTTTAAACTGTCTTACCATCACAGGAACACCTAGAGTGCAGATGGGATCACCCCTCAATCCCAGATCTCCTAACATTTGGTAAGGAAAACATCAGTATCCTTAGGGTGGGAGACTGAGAAGTGGTTCACCTGGTGCCATGGGGCAGGTTGCTGGCAGAGCTGGAAAGATGGTCCTTGCTCTGTGCCCGATATACCAGGTCCAGCTGCCTTTGTTTATGCTGACTTTGGCATGGGGAGGGTGTGGATATTGAATAACTTAGGAGAGTTTTTGCCTCCTCCAACAAGCTGAGAGATGTTTTCCTTATTTACTCACTGGCTGTGTAGCTGGGTGATTGGAAAGAACTGGGAAACTCTCCTGTGTCAGTAGCTGTGTACCAAGGTGGAAATTGCCATTGCTAATACATATTTTCTAACATATATACAGATTTATTAATAAGAATATACTGGATTTCAGTATTCCCACTGAATTGAGGGCAGACTGAGCCTCAGGCATGAGCACAGTAAAATTGGAAATACCCATTGTAGGAGAAATTTTGGAATTTCGCTCCCAAAAATGGAATGGAAATTTTTCATGCAATTGTGTGACTGAAAAATTTCAGCTGGAAATATTTAACTATTCCTTCTGTAAGGTTTTGTTTCAGTGAAGTCAAAATGCTTCATGGCAACTTTATTGAGGGACATTTATACTTCAGGTTCTTTCAGAATTTTTCAAGCCAGCTTTACCTATTGTGGTAGTATGAATACTTCCTCGGGGAAATAAATGAAACTGAATCTTCTATATAACACATTGTGATGGTAGCCACTGGAAGGTTGATAGGAAACTGTATGTGGCACTTACAGCAAGTTTTAACTTTTCGATTGGAATTTGGAATGTGTCAGAAGAGAGCCCTCTCTGTGAGTTAAATTTCACAGAGGAAAGTAAAATACTATTGAACCAAAAACATCAGACAGTATTGAGTACAGCTTCATGAAACATTCTGCAGCATCCTGAGATCACTCCAATGTCCCTGCCTGTGGGGCTCTCCCTTTCAAAGGCACTGCCAGGAGTCTCTGATGGTCTTTACAGAGAGCTTACCTCTGGAGGTGAACCTTCAACGTGCTCTGGGCTTACCCAGATGTACGGTGAGTCAGGGCAAGATGTGCAAAATCACATTCAAGATGAAGCTGGGTCTCTCTGTGATTGCCAGCTGGCCCTCTGTTGAGAAATGTCCCTAATTCCCATAATAGTGTGCCTATTTCATGGTACTTTAAAGTGAGAACTCTCAAGTGGCTGGCCACATAAGCAGCTTTCACATAAACACTTCAGTTCTGCTTCACCGAAAATGGCTTAGGTGCTGATAAGTGAAGCTACACGCTTTGACATGGCAAAGCAAGCTGTTTATTTTGTGTGGTACAATTAAATTGTCTCAGGCAAGTTAGACCTACCAGGAATGTATGTACCAGATAGGTGCTTCTCTATATAGAACTCCTCGGTGATCTCCTGCTGGTTTGTCCTTTTGGAGTAAGAGCTGTCCCGTTGCCCCCTATGCTATTTGGGTAGAACCAAAACTAGATGCCACAGGCAAAGCATTATCTGCTGAGCACGTTTATTTAAGCTCTGTTTTTTGGTAAGGTATATGTGCCCATTTGCAGGTAGAAATCCCTGTGCAGGTGTGCATCTCTGGGCTGTGATCGTTTCAGGGAATCTCTGTACGAGTGGCAGTTTGACGCACAGAACAATCACTCTGGCACGCACACGCTGAATGTACACAAGCATCTGTCATTAAATTTGTACATCAGTCAAGTCCTTGTTTGGATGCTTGACCTTTATAAAATGGATTGTTTGAAGACTTAATATGAAGGTCTAAAGCTTCAATAGGTTTTCCTTTAAAAATGTTTTGTACAAGTTTTTTATTACTTTCTTTAGGGCTAAGTCAAGTCTTATTTTTTCAAGACTCCAATTCCAGACATTCTATGGAGTTAAGTCAGGAGGCAGATGTCTCACTCTTTGCTTCCCATGTACACTCACAGGTTGGTCTGAACCTCTTGCATCCTGGGGCATGGCAGAAAATAAAAGTATTGTTATTTGGGTCATAATTAAGCATTGACTTTCTAAGCAGTGTGGTTCTGTCTGGTTGGTTTTCCTGAAATGCCATGCCTTCTTCCCCGTGATCCCAGCCAGCTGACAAATATGGCAGAACTCCATCCTGGGGAGTTTCACTGAGCAGGTGGTCGTTTTCAGACCTTGTGTGCCTTCTTTCTCAAGCTAGTGGTGAGCGATAGATTTGGGGTCGCTGTGGCTCGTTTCCATATTTCCTGCAGTGGAATTCTCAAGGGAGGCGTGTTTCTGGCATGCATGCTTCCCCTTTTACTCGTGCACTTTCAACAGCATTAGTAGCCCACTGATTATTCTTGCCATATGGTCTTGATACCCAAAAAATTGTTGAGGGAAGATAGGAATGAAGGCAGGGTGTTTTTCAGCAAAGACTTGGAGACCATTTTGCTTCTTGTAGCACAGCTACGAGGCTTGAGCTGTCAGTGAGTTTGCACAGAGGGACAAGACATTCTTGTTGGAGAACCTGCTGTCCGTGGTTTATTTCCTGTATCCTCTGTGTGCTGTAGGGCATAGCTCATAGGCGCTGCCAGAGCTCCTCTGCCAGATTTTTCCAAAGCAGATGGGTTGTGAAGGATATATATGTTAAGATATTGGCAGAGGATAGTTAACACTAAGCTGTTAGAGTTTGTGGCTGAATGTTATTACTGAGAGAGGCCCCCTAGTAAAGTGTTTTAGGATTTTACATGCATCTACAATCATGCTGTAGACATTCTTATGTGGTAATAAACGTGGACAGACAGATTGTACACCAAAATTTGCTTTACCATGGGAAAATAAGGCATGGGCATTAGTGAAAGTGGGATCCTGAGACCGTGCTTTTGTTTCATAGGCATGAATGGAATCTGAGGAACGTTTCTGGGTAAGTTCTTTGATTCATTCATACTTAAGTGTGAATGAATCAAAGAACATCTTTCTGTAGCTCTCCTGCAGAACCTCAGGTAGTCATGAAGTTGGTGCAGCCACTTTCCTACCAGCTTGGTTTGAAATTAAGAGGTTTTGAGGCTTCAACAGTCTCTGCTGTAGCTGATCATTGCAGGTTAATGTCATCATCCTGTGTGGTGCTCGGTAAGTGGGTGTGTTGGGATTTAACCAGCATATCTACCTAGTGTAGGAATATTTGCAGATAACAAAGATTAATAAATGGCATTCAATTATTTTATTACAGATATTGCTTACAGTATAAACCGATCTTCAAAGAGAGTAGTTGGTCTCTGAGATTTTGTTTTCTTTGGCTTTTTATTTTTAATAGAATTACACTGGAAGACTCCATCCAGAACATGGGTTTGACGTTATGATGAAAGGCAGCAGTTCAGCTATTAGTGAAGTATTTAGTGTGTTGTGCTGTGAAGCCAGGTTCTCTTATATGAATGCGGGTGGAAGTATGAAATAGTTTAACAATAATCACAAATTGGAAGATCATCACCAGAAGTGATTGATAGTCCCTTGTGAAAATGAATTTCATATCATACATATCCTGCCCAGGGAGTTTTAAGTGCCAGAGGTGGGCGGGGGTGCTAAAAAACATTATTCTGTTTCATTTTATTGTTTTCTTGTTGCTTTTGGCAAATGCCTAACCCACTGTCTGTTTCTGCTGCATTAGGTTGCAGAGGGAGAAAAATAAATAGTGAATCTTTAAAAAAACCCCAATCTTTTATTAATAGGGAAGGTATTAAAAACAAGCAAAAAATCCATATTTTCATTAAATGTTTCATGAAGTGTCCTTGTTTTGTGGAAACATTTTAAAAATATTTGTCAGAGAACTAGGTTCTTGCAGACTGAACTATTTCTGCTAAACTCCAGCATGGGGGAGGGAAGAGCAGTTGTAAAAATCTCCCCATGCATTTATTTCTTGAGGCAGTTCAAAAGCATTCTTTCAAAATCTACCTCCACTGTGTCGGTGAGAGGATTAATTCTGTTTGTTGTGAGCCAGGGTTGTATCCTGAGGCCCGTGACCAGCCTCAGAGGGATGCAGGAACAGTAAAACCCTTCCCCAGCTGGTACCCGGCTGGGGCTTTTGCTTTGCAGTATCACTCGTGTCGCCGCAGCGGCTTGTGCCCCACTGCCAACACAAAACCGACTGGGAGGAAGGAGATTGTTCTCTACAGAAAACCAGCCATACCTAAAGCAAACAAACAGAGCTGAAATAACTTCACAAGCAGCTTTTTGAAGATTCCCTTTGTTGGCTGGGAAATACAGTGGGAACATCCGTTCCGTGCTGGAGCTGAGCTCATTCACTTAAGAATTTTACCACCCAACTTCTCAGTACTTTAAAGGCAAGATTAATGAGCACTTTATCCAGCGCATATGAGCTGCCTATCAAGAATATTTTCAACAGTGCACCAGTGATACACTGCAGATAGTGCTGACAGAAGCTAAAGTGAAATGTCATACTTTCAGATCTGACGCTGTGTGCAGTTGGAAGAGGGCCTGTACTGCCTTCAGAGACTGACAGCTAAATCCTTCATTCTTTCAGCTTCCAACATATGGCATGAAGTAGGGTGTGAAAGATAAATTTCTTTGGATAGGTGCAGAAAATATGTGCAACATTTTTACTGGTTGGCTGCATAGAAAGATCAAAACAGACGTGTTTTCTGAGAGCAGGAATTTCAGGGTTTGATTTCGAACATCCAGATTGCCCGTATTAATGATGGATACCTACTGGGGGGAATTAATAGAATTCTCCATAGACCTGGTAATGACCACTTCAGAAAAAAACAGTCAGTGGGGCCAATAGAGTTCCCTGACTACTGCCCTCAGTTGCCTTGTGCTGTGGTTATTGCTAAAATAAAGAGTTGGAGGAAATTTCAAAATATGACTCAACTTTTCTTTACATCGCTGGGAGGTGTCCATGATGCCACGCTGATCTGTCGAAGCATGCCACCCTATAGCTGTGTGTACATGTATCATCTATTCCTGAGTTATTTCAGGATGTTGAGATGGGATTGACTATGAAAAAAGACAGTCAGTCTTAATCATTTATTACCCTGATACAACCCTGTCAAAAATTTGCTATGTACCTTAATATCATGTCGCTTAGAGATTTCATCTTTATAACTGAAGCAAAATGCTTCATATGGGTGGGTGTTTTAGCCAGACAGAAGATAAAATATTAATCTTTATTAACTCAAAGTAAACAGATGTTCTCTGATGCCAATATTGCTAAAAACTATATTCATAACTGTATATATTAGGATCAATGACATTTATTCTCTCAGGAGATTTGAGCTATTGTGAGTTTACAGGCAAAGTAACCAGGGAGACGTGGAAACCAGTACATAAGTATGTGATTATAATGGAGAGAACATGAAAACCTGGAATTCAAGAATGAAAAGAAGCACTTTTATGTCATCATTTCATAAGATAGAAGTAAAAATCATACTGCTCAAATATGTCCTCTTTTCCAAGCCTCCTCCCTTACCCATCTCTCCCTGCCCCTCTGCAGTCTGTTCTCTTAATTTTATATTCAGTAGGACAGGACCGACTTGCTGTATCTCTGTGCTGTCCCCTGATAACAGCTCCCCTTACCCAGTGGTATGGGGTTTGATAGTATATCAAAGATATTGATTGTTTCTGGCATGCAATTTAAGGAAAATTATCTGATGCACATTTTCAAGTATTTATTTTAACTCCCTAAAATGTTACCCAGAACAAGTTAAATATGTAACATTCCCTTTTCCACCTGCAAGTGGGAATATTCCCAATAGAAAATGCAAATGTAAAAGGCCTCATTTTGGTGAGTGTGGAAATCAGATGCCTCTGGAAATAGGATTGCTATTTAAAATATCATATTTTGAAAGTATAGCTAGAAGATTTCACATTTCAAAAAATATTGGAAAATGATTATATTTATACCTTTCTCAGAAACGGTGTTCTGTGCTGTTGCGTCTTCTCATTACAATACATGATAACAGTGATGTATTTGAATTTTAATGTGAAATGTGGTCATATAGGACATACTTTGGCCTTTTCAGTATTTTATATGCTAACAGGCTGTTCCACGCTTGCATAAAGGTTACTCAGGCTAGAAACAGAGAAGCACTTGGGCTAGCCAGGCAAATAAAAGAATACTGATAAACTCAGAGCAGTGCAGCCTGTTGCTGTGATTCAGAAAACATACAGAGCATTCAACGTCTGATGTCCTCATGCAGTAATGCATATTGTAATTAATAAGCCCCCCAAATTAATAGTTGTGCCATGGCTAACCATAAGAATGGGAAGAGGTATGAAGTTAGCTTGCTTTCATTACTGCTTTAAGATTTATTTTGCTTTTCTCCTGGACTCACCATACCCTTCCAGCAATCAGAGGGAGAGTTTGGTGAATATTCCAACAAACTGTTTACATTTTAAAATAATCTTCAGATTTATTTAGGTAGCATCTCTGCAGGATGAAACCCACTTTAGAGGCTAATAATAAGGGCAATAATTTATAGAGAGAGGTGCTTTCTAACACAGATAATTCTAAAGCATTCCACAAATGTGTTTCACCTTGGTCTTGTAGCACTGCTTGTTCTGGATAGACCATCTATCAACAGAGAGACTGCTTTAAATTGCCAGCTTTAGGGCCAAATATGTTCTTTCCTTCCTCCCCTCTGTAAGAGTAGCTGTGCCCTGGAGCTGTGATAACATCAGGATCCAAACCTGTGCTTTGGGCCAGCATCCATTTTTCCCAGGTGTAGAGACAGGACTGACCAAGAAACGCAGCCTCTGGAGGGATTTCTGGAGCCATGAACCTGTGGGAGCTCTGCTCCTGGAGGAAGGCAGGGAATGGAGACGGTACAACTTACTGGAGTGTAAATTGGGAATAATGCCAGTGAAATCAGTGACTGTGCTACTATTTCAGACAAGACTGACAGGCTCTAGCTGCGTTTACGGATATGTACCCTGGCTATTTGGCAAATCTGAAATAATGTGCATAGTGAGGTTTGTAGATGGTGGGGTAGGATGGGAACCTGTTAAACTTCCTTCAGGCATGTGTGGAATAGCACCTGATTATCTTAATTCTTGTAGTTAGGAGATATTCCCCTTAAATCTAGATACAAGTATAAATCCAGTGCAGATCTAATGAATGTATTTTAGCGACAGTAGAAGAGAGACCTGGCTGGAAAGCTTTCTTTGCCATCCCCACTGGCACTGGAGGGGACTATAGATCTGAGAGTCTTGCAACGATTACAGACTGCCCTTTCTTCCTCCCTGTTCCCCCAAGTAGCTTCATTTTATGACCTTTAGGCAGGCTGGATGCTGAGCTGTGATGGAAGCCGTACGAGATGTAAAAGCACAGTAAGCAAAGAGAGTCATGCAGCTCATTGATTTTTGCAGTTTGTGCATTTGTCGGTGTACAGCAGCAAGAAGTTAGTGGCACATACTGTTTTCATTCTTTTTAAAAAATGAATCTTTTCAGTGTCAGAGGAACTACACAAACAGCAAAAAGACCATGAAGGAGGTTAGCAAGGAGTTCTGAGAAAAGCCCAGGAAGTTATTAGTATTGGCCATAGTGTTCATAGTGCATGGGATGGATGCCAGCTGATTGCATTGTCCTGCTTGTTTTCCCCTTGAGGTATTGAGTCATGGCCTTTCTGCATGCACAGATTCTCTGATATGAATACTAGTTCTGCTGACAGGTAGCTCTGGTTCCATCCAAAGAACAATTTGAACATGAAGATTTCTTAGAAGGACACCCAGAGTCTAGGAAAATGAAATAATACATGGACCGCAGGATTATGTTACTTTATGAAGTATAAAAGCATCCTTTGTCATGGGTCTAGATAGGCTGTGAATAATATTATACTTGTAGAGAAGTAGGGCTGGGGATATATTATTGTAGTCTAATTACAGAATTAGTTTTGCATATTAAACAGAGTACTTAGAAAATCATCTCCATGTTACAGAGGTTAGTGGGTAGCCCAGTTTGCCAGTTGTTCAAACTGAGCTTGTGGTGTGCAAGTTAACTTCACTGCTTCTGCTCCTGGGCTTGTTGGATTTCTGGATGCTCCGAGCATTGGGCTTCCTGGAAACTAGAGAGGCCAAAGTGCTTCTCTAAGAGGTTCAGCTCATGTGCTTGTAAGGTTGTTACCCTGCCTAGAAAGCAGGATGAGCAGCTTTTGATTCACTTTTCTTACTCAGCTGTAACTTTAAGAACTAATGTAACAAATAATTAAAGTTAGAATTTTCAGAAGATGCTAAGCCAATTAGACTCAAAATACAATGGAAAGTCAAGGTGAGTTAGGCTTCTATTTCCCTGAGGATCTAATTTACAACAAAGTCTGAGAGATTATGTTAAGCCTGTTAATGCAATATGAAATTATAAGTGTTTTATAAAAAATTATCTTGTATAGTTATCGGTTTACTTCAACTCAGTAATGCTGATTCTTTTCAATAAGAGGAAAAGACAAGCAAGAGAAAGCAGTAGAAATTGTCTGGCAGTTTTGAATGCACTTGCAGAAAAATGATGTTTACTACAGTATTCTGTAGTGTGTTTCTAAAATGCGTGGAGTTTTTTTATATGCAGAAATCTGAAATCATCCCTTCATATTCTCTCATGCCATGGAAAGCTGCATTTGAACGTAGTCACTTCTGATGTCAAACCTTTAATTATAGGATTTACACTCCTAAAATTAAACATGCAAGTGCCAGTAATAATAAAGAAGTGTTCTGTGTAATTCTAAAATTATTTTGGCTAGCAAACAGATTAGTGTATTCTTTCTTCAAGTTTGGGAAATATTTTGTGTAGAATAGTTAAGGCTGAAGAATGTAATCTATAATTTTGTTCCTAAAGTGTTTGTTTGATGTATATTTAAACTTACTGTGACTTTAGTCTTAAAATTATATGTAACTGTGCATTTACTAAAAATACTAACATATTTATTCCAACACATGGATGCAGATGTGGACTGCATATGAGAGACAGCAAGTCTGTCATCGTTTTAGCTCTGGATGTAGATTCAGCATCTGTTTTGCAGGGGAAAACGCTGATGAGTCAGTTCCCCTCTGATAGGAAAGCACAGGCATAGTCGAGCACAGTGTATGATCTGCACTGCAACATCCCTGTTGTCTCCTTGTCATTTAGGCAACCTCTATATGTCATGTGAGTGCATATGGGAGAGTGGATTTGCTTTCCAAAATCTTCTTTAAAACTCCCCCTCAAAAAAAGAGGGTTGGGGATTTAGGGGGAAATTGGTGATGCTTTTCAAAGATGCTGTGACTAGAAATGACCCATTTTGGTTCTGCAGACTTCAGAGAGCTGTTTCAGGTGCATAGTTCAGCTAAACCCACAAAGGGTTCGTCCAAACTCTTCTCTTCACCTGGATGAAATTGTAGGATTAAGGGCTTTTGTTTATATTTCTCTGTAATGAGAAAAGTAAAGATGAGAATTTAATGAATCTCAATATAAATTATATGAGAGGTATGGACATTGCCATCCCTACCCTGAGTTTGCTGGCAAAACAGCTTCATCAGGCGCTTACGACTATTTTTGTATTTTAGTTTTTAACTTTGTAGACATTCAGATTTTGCTGTTAATTATTCCAGTGTACATGGAACTCTCGGGCTGAGTGGATTTGTGCTGTTGAAATTAAACAGGGAAACAAAACAACTGTTGGTAATTAGACACATTTCATGTATCTGTATACGCATCTTAAAACAACAAAAACTGTCTGTGTTTGCACTGGAGCCTCGGATTTGATAGCATTCAGTAAATCTAATTATGGGCTATGGGAATTTGTAAAAGTCTCTGAATGTTTATGTACAGTTTACCATTTTTCCCCAAAGTACTTTGATGGATTTTGCAATTAATCTTCAGATTCATTGGATTGGAATTTAGCATTCTTGGGTTACATCTGCTGCTGGTTGTGTGGAGCGGGTTTACCTATGCGCAGTGTGTCCTTTGCATACTCTTGTACGTATGGTTTTTCTTATGTACCAATAATATTTCTCATATAAGTTTCAAATGAGAAAGGAATCAAAGAAACGGAGCTTTCTTAAGTCCCAGAAGATTTTGAGTACTGTAGGCATTGTTGAGGTGCTGAAGAAGATAACAAGAGAACAAAGAAATCCAATTAAAATAACACTTCTTTTCAACATCCTTTCTTACCTTTTTTCTGTGAAATACACAATCCTGTTAATTTGCTACTATGTTGTCAGGACCCATAAAATCTGAGGCACTTCAGTTAGTTCTGGGATGTCCTTTTGTAGGAAGAAAGTTTTTTCTAGATGAAGCCCTAGAAAAGGTTTTGTATTTGCTCCAACCACCCACTTTGTTTATCTTTCTTCTGGCTGTTGTTGCTGACTCCTGGCTCTGCTTCTGGAAGGAAAAAAATGCAGAAGAATACACTCTGAGGCAAATCAGCCTTGAAAGTCCTGTGGCTTCTCCCCTGCTGGTCTAGAAATGCAGGACACAGGTCGATAGAGGAGCTGGGCTTCTCTCTGCCTTGATTTATTATACTCATGGTGCCTCTTCTGCTAGAATTTGGCTAGATAAAGTTCCCCAGTAACTTTTTTTTTAAAGCAGCTTATTAAATCTGGATGCTTGCACTTTACCTGCTCATTTCACATCACGACTTGCAGCATTTTCCCAAATGAATATTTGAAACTCTGTTAAACAGCACGTCTGGGATTTCATTGTCTGATATTCCTGCTTTCGGCTAGAGCAGCACAGTTGCTGCTTCGCACCCTGGCAGCGTCTGTCTGCTAATTTCTTCCTAAATTGCAGCACATCCCCGTGGGCCTGAGCTGCTGCTTGGAGCTGGAGGGCTCTTTGCTTCGGCCGAGTACTGCTGAGCCCCGAGGACACCTCTTCCATCCCATCTCTGCCTCCGCACACATGCGATTTTCCTGTTCCAAATTGTTTTGGGATCTGGCAACATCTCTTTACTGATTTATTTATTTATTTAGTTATTTAGTTATTTAGTTATTTTACAAAAAACCTGTCCTGTTGGCTCCCGGCGGATAAAGCTTTTCTCTTCTCCTTTGGCTGACTTCAGCTGCATCCCCCAGCACCTGGGGCAGCAGTGTGGAATTGAGGGGGTCATTGAGTGCTCTGATTGCAAACTTCTAATGATCACATAACTTCATGACTTCAGAGATCCAACAGGCTGGCACAGGGAGTGAACAGGTTTGTTCCCCAGGATTACCTTTGCCACTTGCACAAGTAATTCCTGGAATGACCTTCTGTATTTGAACACCTTGTAGAAAGGCACTTGTGAGATGATGCCAGCAGCATCTTTATAAATCTTAGCAGTACATGACAGACAGCAGTTAGCAGGAACAGCAGGCAGTGAGTGGCCTTTGAGATGCTGCAGAAGGGAGACTTTGACATGTTATCCGTCAGTGAGGGGAAGTCACTTGGGAGTTGCCTTTGTATCACTACAGGGGAGTACAAGGAGTTGCTGAATAAAAAGTGGATTTAATCAGACTGACTTGGTGATATCCCTTCACCTCACCTTCCTGATTGTATCTTCGAAGTGAGGAGCTAGTTAATTTTAATGATAAAACCAGAGAATCTCTTTATTGAAATTTAAATTAGGTTAATGACTAGTGATATGGCTAAAGGGTATAATTTCCAAAACACAAATCCCTTATGCAAAAGTGTGTGTGTGTGTGTGTGTTCGGTATCACACATGGAAATCCCTTAATTTTGATTTGACTCATTTAAAGCAAAAAATTAAACACAAAAATCTTGTTAGCATTTCCAAGACTGAAAAGCATACCACTTGAGCGTGTATTTTCCTCTTCAAAAGGGGAGTCTGCTTTTGAGCAGGCTGAACTCCTGCCTGAGTGTTTCCTCCAGGATGATACCTGGGTTGTGAGAAGGGCTCAGCCTCCATTTCCAAAGGAGACTGAGGTCAGATGCTCAGATACTCCTTAGCTGAAACCAGGTTTTTCTGACTGGGGCAGTCGCAACATTAGCCGCTCTTGTACCCAAAAATGTGGGCAGAAAAGAGGTCACAAATAGTAGTGAAGTGCAGGGGCACCCAGAGTATGTTTCTTTAAATCTTCTATGCCTCCTGCCCAGCCAGTACAAACTTGTCACCTTTAACCTGTGCAAGCACACTCCAGAGGTGAGCTGTCAAACACAGAAGGGTAGAAAAGGAGGACGGTGCAAGACTTCAGAGCTACCCGTTGATTAAAATGAGAATTTCCTGTACTTGCCTATGTTAAGGGACAGAAGACTTTCCACACAGTGTTTTTTGAGTAGTACATGAATTGCTCATCTCTTTGGCACATAAAACAACCTAGAAACTAAACTGTGTTTCTGTACTGTCCTGGTCGGCTGGTGTGTCTGGCTGCTCAGGCTTGCAGGAGAACATCGCTTGGGTGGGTACTAATGGGCAGCACGGTGCTGAATTGAACATCAGTTTCCCATTAGAACCAAATGTTTCCCAGTGTCTCTACAAGCTGTGGTGTGCATGAAATAAAAACCTCTGACATTTATGAGGTTCTTTACAATACAGGAGCAAACATTTACTTTTAGTGTCTTAATTTCATATGGGCATTTTACTTGCCTGGTGCACTCAGTGACATCCTTGCAGAGCAGGAGTGACATTAAAGCACCACACTGAATTGCTGGTAATTTGTATAACAGAACTCATTCTTTTCTTATCATTTTCCATTTTATGAACATGACATTGTGAATTGATTTAACTTCAGAGTGCACTTAGGAGATAGCAATGCATACAGGCTTTTTGGAGTCATCTCAGAGTAAAGTTATACTACTTCCTATCCAGTGTTACAGTCTGGAAAAAAATGTTTTAAGATAAATTAATTAGGAGATGCTGCAGCTTAAATGAGCGCAGCAGTAATAATAAAGGTAGGTACTCTCAAACCGTCAACAAACAGGGCTATGCGTTTGCATCTCACAAATAAATGCAATCAGAGGAGGGAAAATAGGAAGTATTTCAGGAATAGAAATAAAAATGGGTCGGTTGAAGGAAACAAGGTTTATTAGGTGAAACAATACCAAGTCCTTGGAGTAACAGCAAAGACTGACTAATATCTCCTGTGTCCCTAAGAAAGTTAGAAAATGGATGAGGAAGAGTTGCTGTTGTAAGTTGAGCCTGGCTTATTCACACTTTTGATCTCAACTGTCTGCAATAGGTAAATATGGGTGTTTTCTAAAGACAGCAGGTGAGTCAGTATAACAGTAACTCAAATCAGAAAGTAGAAATCAAAAAGACCAGAAAGTACAGGATGATTTTTAAGAGAGTGAGACCACGAAATTGTGTCAGGAATGGGCACTACTCAATTAAAAAATGCTTACAGTGTCTTCTGCCTGTTCCCTCACACAATTGTTCTGGCTTCAAGTCAAATATGAATAGATGTAGACTTTTGCTAGTATTAAACCATGCAACAGATAAGAGAGTAAGGTCTTTATATTTGCAGCTATAGGTGTTCATGCTAGGATTACAAGGTGAGCACAAGACATTGCATGTTTTAATCTTCTCTAGGTGACAGGCTGTTTGGGGCATGGCAGTTAGGGTCTGGATCTTGCATTGTACACCAGGGATCTGCTACCATCATCTAGCAAAATAACACTAAACTATGAAATAATAAATAAAACATAGCATTCGTTGCCCCAGAGCTCAGGGTTAAGGTCCATTTTGGAACTCTGTTTCTGTATAGAAAATGCTGTTGAGAAAAATGCTGGGTTTCAATAGCAGTTTGGAGGCTGAAAGCTGTTTGCCTTTTTCTCTGTGTGAATAATGTAAGAACAGTTCCAGAGTGGAAGAGCGCTAGGAATGGCAATGGCAGCAGCGTGTACTCTGTTTGGCTTTAAGGCAACAGCATTCCAGCTCTCAGCATTGCATGGCATTGGCATTTGCCCACTGCGCATTATTTATTTTCACTTAATATGAAATGAAAACCAGTAATATGATAGAGTTTCAGTATGCACTTCTGAGAGAGGAGCTGAATGGCACACGGAGGGGTATATTTCACACCAGTGCCTGCTGTGAGAGAGGGTGGGATAGATGGGGGGAGCAGCTTCTCCAAGTGTTCCTGGTGCTGGTATTCAGAAGACATCTGTGTAATGCAGGCAACACTCTCAGCCCTCCTTGCTGGGCTTCCTCTTTCTTATCCAGGTCTCCATCTTGGGAGTAGCCAATGTGGGCTTGTACAGTGCTATTTAAAATGCTCTTCATTTTTTTTGTGCAAATGACCTGACTGCTTTTGCAGTGACAATCTCTCCTCTGGTGCTGTAGAAGTGTTAGTGAGACCCAAACTGGTACAGCTGGCAAGACCAGCCTTCCTGGTCACTCCCTGTTTTTTGGAGGCTGAGGAATATGAGTTCTGCACCTCCAGTGTGTTTAAGTGTCTCCAGGGGATGTTATGCAGAATCAGGTGAAATCCAGTCCTGGATGCTGATCATTTTTACTGTTTTCCCTCTAAGACACTCATCGATGTTAACTATTCCTCATTAGATGCTAGGGTCATCCATTCCCAAACTGCTGCCCTTCCTGCTTGAAGACCCCAGGTGTGCAGCACTGTATGTGCAAGGACAGAATACAGCTCACCACTAAACTAGGATTGGGAAGACCTGGGAAGTGTTATCCTGTC
>NW_010323790.1:203567-206381 GCF_000700745.2 Antrostomus carolinensis | reverse complement strand
TTATATGTAGGTGAGCTGTGAGACTTGATCACGTACTGACGCTTATTAGTGGTACTGAGAACTGGATAAAATTGATGTTTTAGCCAAGTATGCTGCAACATGCTTTAAAATCTTCAGAATTAATCAGAGCATTGTCAGAGAGCTTCAGACTTATTACTTTTTAATAGTATTTTTTATTACTTGCTAATTACAAGGTGAAAAAGGTGTGAGGCACAGCTAGTATTATAGTTCCTTAAGTAAATTGGAGTAGAAGGTCACAATAAATTGAAAAGTTATTAAGTGCATACTTTGCTGGAGACATAATGCTTATCATTATAAAACATAGGAATACAGATACTCTGGGTTTTTTTAATGTCCACAGATGGCACAAGCTAATTATTCTCATTTGTATAGCACCTTACACCTCTGTAGATTTTTTTTCAGAATGTTGAAAAACAGATGATCACGTCTGTTTTTGTAGCTGTGTGAGAGTTTTTCATTAACAAGATCAGGCAGGACCATCTGTGTGTTCTAGTAAAAAGTTTACCACCAACAGTGAATTCAAAACTTTCAAACAATGGATGAATGCATAATTTGTCATGCGGAGATACAGTGCATTGGCTAACAGCCCATCCAGCTTAGTCACAGGTTCATGAATGCATTTCTTGTCTGTCTTGAGAGGGAAAAAATGCCAGTCACATTCTGCATTGTATTATTGACCAAACAAGGTGTTTAGGTTTGTGCCTTTTATGTAGGTACACGCATTCACCCGGTCTGCCTGCAGGCACCTCATTCAGTATTGTCACTGGAGAGGAGCAGCTCAAAGGATGCTGGCTCCAGAGGAGCTGCTTTCTCTCCTCTCCATATGGGGAAATGTAGAAAGTAGCCTGGAAATCTAAGGGAAGGTGCCAAGGTAGTTTTACATCATAGGTGATGTGATTTCTCCTCTCCCATAATGAGCCCAGCAGAAGGACAGGCAGGTACGTGCACACCTTGCTGAAAACGTGCTGCACAGTGTAACTTCAGCCTGAAGAAAAAAGTGGTTGGGACATGTTAATGCTGAACACAGCTGGTGATGGAATAAAATAGCGCATGGAAGTTAATTGTCTGCTAGCTGGGATTCTTTAAGAGTGTTGTCCCTGTCCTTTCACACTTCCCATGCAATTTCACACTGCCCCAGCATTTTTTTTTTTTCCTCACTCCCCAACTGCCTCTCCCACTTCTCTTCTCTTGGGTTCAGCGTAAAGAAGCAAAGTGCTTGGAGGCAGGCAACCTTATAACTTCATGCAGGACCTCATGAAATCCAGATCCCAGCTGCTCGCCATTCTGTGTCGGGGTAACTGTCCCCAAAACGTGGCAAATGCCCCACAAAATGAGCAGCCAGTGACGCGAGCTCCTTGTGTTCCTGGTCCAGAGTTGTTCTGCAAAAGGGACAGGTCATCGTGGACAGCCAGGCTGGGGAGATAGCACTCAGCACGGGAAGTTGTTCAGAAAGGACAATAAACTGTGAAAACAGATGGGGGCAGAGATGTCAGGGTATTTTAATTTTATTTTGTCACATTTCAGTGTGTTGGACACAGCCTGGGGCGTTGAACAGGCGCTTGACAAATACTCAGGAAATCAGTGCTTTGTAACCCTGATCACTATCAACTTTTCCAGTGTAATCTCTGGCTTGCGCGTCTCCCTTGTGAAGTTGTCAACGTTCACTCAGAGGTTGTATGGCTTGTTAGCTATAGATATATATCGCTCGTTAGAGGTAGAAATGCGTCTTGTCTTTCTGAAGGTAACATTAACAATTCCACTCTGCAAATTAAGGGGTTCATTTAAGTCTCTTCCAACATTCCCTTGAAAAATTGTGGCTCATACACATGCGTCCTCAGCCTGTCTTATTTTCACTAGAGTACACCAATTTGAGAGAGGATTTCATCTCGGAGTGTGGTTCTTTAATGAGAAGATGCTTTTGTGTCCTACATAATCCACATAATTAGTGTATTTTGGAGTCAGCTCAGATGGGATTTTCAAAAGCTCAGTACATGGGCTACTCTTAGGTTTAGTTTTATTCAGAAGCTTAAAACTTACCCCAGGCTAAAATGGGGAGCTTTTAACATCACCATAGCCAGTGTGAGAACAAGTGTCTGATGTTGCTTGGAGTGTTTTGCAGTTTGGCAGCTGTCAGCTGGGTTTTCTTGGATGAACCATTTAACTTTTCTCCTTCCCAGGTTCCTGATTTTGCAGAGAGGGAATGGTGATGCTTTTGTATCACAAAGAAGCTTTTTTGGAATTTTAATTAATGACTGGCATGTTTGGGTATTCAGGGAAGAAATCTCACTTGAATTATTGCTTTGTGAGATTATTGGTTTTAGAATGGCATGTGAAGAATTTCTTCACATATATTTCATCTTCTCTTGGTATCCTTCATCTTTCTTGTTCATATGTCCAAAATGTAATTATAAAATGTTCCCTTAGGAAATAAAAATTCTAAATGGACTCTTTCAAGTAATGTTGGAAATTTGGGGGGTGGGAGCCTGTATTTTTGTTGCTTCCTTTGTTACTTTATTTGTACCGCAGTGGTATTTAGCAGCTGCAGTTGTAGACACCATTGTACTAGGAGCTGTACAAAATAAGCACAAAAAACTTGATCCTTGCCCTTGTGGGTTTGGCTTTTCAGTGTAAGACAGGACACGTTTGATGAACTGAGATGGACAGTCAGAAGAGTCCTCAGAAACAAAGAGACAACAATTTCCACACAAGAAGTGGTCATCCAGCACGCCAGCTGCCTAGACACTGTCAAGACTTTTTTATCTGCTCTGGCAAAGAAGGTGTTTTAAGGAGGGA
>NW_010323790.1:200897-203506 GCF_000700745.2 Antrostomus carolinensis | reverse complement strand
ATGTGGTTGAGAACGAGAGGAGCAAATGCCAAGGCTCTAGTGGCATGAGAGGGAGGGGAGAAGTGTTTGAGGGGTCAGACACTGAGCTGCTGCTTCTTGGTGCAATGGAGAAAGAGGGATGTGCAATGAAACAAAACAGCATAGTGGAAGGGACAGCCAGGAGATGTGACCCTCAATGAGGACTTGAAGTTGGGCTCAAGCAGATCAAGATGGCATTTATCAAGATGAGAACAGGGAAGCAGGGATGAAGCTCGACAGCAGTGTTAGGTACTTGAAGGAAGAAAACCCACTCTGTCACTGAATATGACCCTCCTCAGATGGGTGTAGAATTCATTTTTCTGATTATAGTCCCATTTTTGTTGTAAATATAGCTGGTTGTAATCCATTTTGTTAATCCAACGTCCACCCACCCCACCTAAACAATGACAAAATGATTCATTTCTTGGATGGCACATAATTTTCTTATAAAAATATAACCTTCTAAAAATAGTAACCAGAAGATTTACATACAATATTCTCCAGCCATGGAGGATACAAGAGTTCATCTTCAGATTCTGCAATATTTTTTGAAAAAAAAAAAAGTTAAACCTTCAGGATATACTGATGCCTCAGTGCTTTGCTACCCTTTTTGACTTGCCCTGTGCCTGCGTTTTTAATAATGGGTGTGTTTCCAACTAGCCCTCAACTTCCTGCTTTCTCATTAAAAGCAAAAGCTGAGGACAGATCAAGTGTTATGGTGAGAAGACGTGTCACAGGAAGAAAAGAAAAAATAGCAATCCAGAGAAACTCATCCCAGTTTGATATTTATTCTCTCTGTTACAACCTGAAAGGTATTACTAGCTAAAGCATCATTCCTGTAGTTATCATTTTTCAGACTACATTCTTTTGTATTTTAAATTAATTTAATATAAGTTCTTTATCTGTGCCTTTACCCTCACTGGAAAAAAGACCTCTGGTTAGTTTTAAGCAAGGTTCCCAGCCTTAATAGTTGGACTGTAAGATGATCAATAGCCTGATAATGAGCGAGCTCTCTGCCTCCATAAGAGCTGAGAATATTACTATGGGTGTGATCACTTTAATCCAGTATTGTGGGATGATAAACTACCTTTTAATAGAACATTAACATTAATCTAAACAAGATTAGTGGAGCAAAGCATTGTACGAATAAGCTTGCTCAATTAAAACAGATGGTCTTCCATGCTGAATGCCATTATGTTAATAAAGCCTCCCTTGCAATACCCACACGCTTACGCGTGCTCGCGTGAGCTCTCTTTTTCCAGTTGCAAGGAGTGTGGTACGTATAAATTTGCTTAGCTTTGTGCTACAGCACTCATTTTATCATCTTTTGCTCTGAGAGCTCTTCAGAATTTCATATTTATCAAATTATTTCTGAATGATTAACACAAGATCTTTACATTTTCTTCTAATTACATGTCTGTCATTAATCTTCACTATTTCTTTTGCCCCTAGCATTTTAGAGAAGGTGGAGAGTGATACGATTCAGCAATTAGAATCGTCTGTAAGCATGATTAAGGCTGTCTAGAACCAGGGGAGAAGAAAAAAATCTAAGACTGCAGCAACGTTAACGTGAAGTGTTAGCCAAAATTAATGATCAAACCTTGCATCCTAGCATCTTAATAGTGTTTCAAGCAAAATGGCTTTACATTTGGAAGTAAGGCACAGTCACAATCTAATCACTGTTTTTTTTCTCCCAGACAGGCTTTTGCTGTTCATTACTAGAAGAAACAGAGTTTTGTTGCTTCAGTTATGTTTTTTCTAGGCTGAAACACAGAAAAATAGTCACATGTACTAGGAGGCCTTAAGGTTTTCAGAGGGTTTTTTTTTTTTAAATTCCTTGCTTTAAAGAAACCTCTCAAGGAGTAATTCATTTCTAATGGAATCCTTTCAGCCCAAATCAGCTAAATTAAAAGGTGGTATAAACAGAAATGATTTCACCTCGTCTCCCCACACCCTGCCTAGCTTCTAAGATGGAAGAGGATATTTTAGTATTCTATCTATCTAGAGCTAAGCAGAATAAATCACTAAATATTGTTTAGCTGAAGTTTAATGGTTTGGAGTTAGCAGTATGTAACAATAGGATACAACTTACTGCTTTCTCCTTTGCTTATCCTCTTGTATTCTTTGCAGACTTGATCATCTTTTGGTCCTTATTTGCCACTCAAAAGAGTGCCAGAAAACTGCCTGAATTCACAATTAATGGAGAAAAACCCTGGTCAGGAGGTTGCAATGTAGTTACCTACCAGTGCTTTGGATGCTCATTATTTAGAGCAGCCCTAAACCTGCTAGGGTTCAGTTGGCTCTTCTTTGTTCCCTGGTAGACCAGGAAGAGTTTCAAAAGGTGAAGTGATGGCATGTGTTTGTCAGCTTGTCAAAATGAGTATGGTTTGGCCCAGATGAGGACCTTTGTCTTTTAGTCTCCCTTTAGCTATCAGCTTGAAAATCACAATGGCATAAAATGCCAAATGAAGCCAAGATTCCAAGACTATCACCACCAGGCATTGGGGTGAGAGGTTGGAGAAGGCACAAACACCTTCTGTGGCATGTGTTGAGTAGTAGGTGAATAAAATGTATTAATCCCTTAGTTGATT
>NW_010323790.1:168992-200858 GCF_000700745.2 Antrostomus carolinensis | reverse complement strand
GGAAACTCCCTTTTAAATCAAAATAACCCGAGTGCTTTTCCTGTACCCAGAAATAGAGAGGTGACTTTTGGAAACAAAGTAAACCATCACTAAAAGGATGGCCATGTGTCTGCTCTGTGTTTCAGGTGTGAAGTACTTCTTGGGGAAAGACTATCTTGAGAGCAAGTCTGCCTGGTAGATGTCAATCTGGACTTTGGAAACAAGATTATAGGGTGAACAGAGGCTATTAATTACTGATGGTCACTGGAAACTGGTTGATGGATTTACTGCTCAGTCCACAGTGACTTAAATGTGAATTAAATTTAATGTGAAATTATGTATGATTGACAACTCATTAACTATGGTTTGAAACCAGCTAATAAGCTGGTGGGAGTGTTGGCTTTTTGTTTCTTGGGTTTCCACGACTGGCTTTTCCATAAACTAGAGACTGAGATGTCTCTAGTTTGTAACTCAGAAATATCAGTTTTCCAGTAGAGATAAATGAACAGTAAATCACAAGAGAAAGGAGGAGGTGTTTTAGAAGAGAAAGACTGTTCCAGAGGATAAGCTTGCTATCCTTAAAGCTTTTGCAAGATAAGGGTTAGCTCATGAAGAAATATCCATTCGGCTCCTAGTAATAGCGAATGCAGGGGCTGGGTACAAGTCGTCAATCATTGTCAAAAACAAGCAGTGCCACACGAGGACGAGAGGTGTGTGAAGTGAGCTGCAGAGCAATATCTCACTGATTTCTCTTGCACCAACTGAGCATAGCTGAACGGGATATTGGTCCTTTGCTGCTTAAGCAGCCAGAAATAACAGGGTAGAACGGTAACATACAATATCAGCGCTCCGCAGGGGCATTGTATAGCACAAATACCCAAGGAGGAGGGCTGCGTAAACATATGACAGTGGTTTTAAACAAGAGCCTGTATTTTTCTTTCTGAAACTACTAGTTCTGAAACTACTCCCCAGATGGTTACATTCCTCCCCGCTACCTTCTAATTTTACAGCTTCAATCCCTTTGGTGCTCAAAGAAATAAGTAGCTATCAAGCCAAGTGTGCTGCAGATAGGTGCCATGCAGGTGTCCTGGCCGCGTGCACACAGAGGAAAGCATTTCAGCATCACTTGCCCTGTTGAACACCCCACCTTCCCATCCCTGTGCAGGGGTGAGGGCTCCTAGTGCAGCTCCGTGAGGTTGTCTTCACCACATGAGGACACAGGCCACGGTGTTTTGGGTGATGCATTCACAGGTGAGAGTCCTGCAAAGAAGAGGGACTTACCCATGGCAGCCAGGTTCAACAACAAAAAATTGCTCGTATTTGTTTGTTTTTAATAAACATTCAGAAAAAACAATAACAACAAAAAAAGATTAACCATACAGGTCTGAATCAGCCTTGTTCAGGACTGGTGGTGGTGTGACTGGTTGGAGTTCAGTGGAGCTCGATGTCTGCTCCATCCTCCATGTAATGACCTGGTTGTGAGATGGGTTCACCATGCCAGTGGTACAATCGAGTCAGACAAGAGTGATGGTAAATGGCAAAGTAAAATAATTTGCAGCATAATTAGCTGACTTGTGCATTTAAGTGTAGTGACTGAGCATCGAGCTCAAAATGCTCTATGCTTGAGCACAAAAATAATCAAGGGAGCATATTTCTGTAGTGAAATATGGGATATCTTTAAAATCCCAGGATCTTGATATTTCATACAGACAAGGTAAAATTCTTAATATATCAATACGCATGAACCAGAAGGGCCTGTTGTTCATACTGGCTTTTGGACAGTTTTAAGTAACTAATTCAGATAAGAGTGTGTGGGCTTTTGCTAGTATTTGCAGGCAAGAAAAAGAAAATAATATCCTATTTTAGCAGCCACATTTCAAATAGTACTAGTTACTTATCAGAAACTTTTGGACATTAGAGTAATCAAAGGGACAACTGGGTGAGCAATAGGAAATCTCTTCAGACAAAGTGAGGGCAGTGGCTGGTGAAGTTTTGATGGTGTTTTATTTTTACAGAGTAGAAATGTTGTCATATTGGAGCCGCAGAGGATTCCTCATAGTTAGTTCCTCTTTTCTTTGCTGGCTTTTCTTGTTACTTTTTCTATTTGCCCAATGGTCTGTGTGAGTTGTTCATACTTTTTGTTTTAAAGGTCAGAAATGTCATTAAAACTGGATGAATTATGGACTGAATAATATTTTCCTTGTTTCTTATTTCAACTTTTCCAAAGTTTTTTTATTTAAAAAAAAAAAAAAAAAAGGTAGACAATGGTTACTTGTAGTAGACATTTTGGGGGGTTGGAAGTTTTGTTTTTGATTGATCCAGGTATAGCACCTGATAATAGATATGCAATTGCTGGTTGATATGCCATTTATTGTCACTGCAGGGATGGAACATGAGGGAAGTTTAGGACAATTCCATATTTTTAGGCAAAATTCTTCATGAAATCTGTGTCAATCTCCATCATGTAATCTGTTATTAGGTTAATTCACTCATTGTAGACAGTAAAGGCAAAATAGAAGAAAAATTTCCCTTGTTGGCTGAGTCAATAATAGGAGCCATCGCTATGCATAAATATTTTAATTGGTTTAATGGAGCCTATTCATGCAACTAAATTTTGCAGAATATCCTGTTTTTTTTCTGGGATGGGAAAAAAATACCCTTTTTTGTTGTTTGGGTGGTTGTTGGTTTCTTTCTTATGACATAGTAGAAAAGTAGTGTGGTTAATGAAAAACTTGAAAAAACTCATATAAACAAGTGCCCATTCTTCCTCATTTTTGCATATTAGCTTAAATTGAGACCTGATCCACGATGAATAATTAAATAGTAAAAATTAAATCTTGTGGTCACAGCAGTGCAATATAAATGAATGCATACACATTCTGTGAAAAGATTTATTTTAGTAGTAAGAATAAACCTGAAGGTGTAATTTCATCACGTTACTAACGAAGCGTTTACATTGAGCTAGACGTTAGTGACAGCGGTGGCTGACAGTCCTTGCTGAGGCCTGGTTTGGAAAAAAACTGCAAATGTGTGAGTTGAAAGTGTTGAAGTGCTGCTCCCCCGTGTTGGTAACAGGACGTAAGAGCCAACGCAGCGTCCTCCTGGGGTTGGTGCCAGCTGCTCCCTTCACATCAATACGGAGAAGATGAGTCTCCAGCTCAAGTGTCTTCATCACTCCATGGTATCTATCAGTCAGTTGGGATTGTTGTGTCTTTAGGCTGTCGATGTCTGTGAAGTTTGTAAAAAGAAGTGGGAATCAAGATTAGGTGGGGCTTTCTTTGATATCATTCATCACGCCCGTTTAACCTTTAAAATATATCAGCCAGTCGATGTTTCTTTTTCAACCAATCAACAAATAAATAAATAAATAATGAAACGACAACCTCATAGCTGACTTTTATGTCTTCAAATGGCCTGACTTTTTGATGTCAGCTTAAAACTCTCACAACTGAGCTGATGTGAAAGGGGACCAGACAGCACAATGATGGGCAGTACTGAGAAAACATCCATGGAATATGATATTTTTTAATCGTATTTCCTCTAGCGATCAGAATGATAAGTAGTGGATGTCAGTGTGGATTTGGAAGAGAAGGTATCTGTTTACATACAAAACTTTTTAATTAAAAAACAGATACAGAGCCAAGATATTTCTTGCATTCGTATTACTCCATCTCAAGAGGGTTTATTGGTGTGCAGAGGAGGGTTCAGCATGTGAGTCACGCTGTGTGCTGACACTGGGGTGAGGGAGACTCAGCTAACAGCCCTTTTTCCTTTACAATTTCAGCAATTTAGACATCTGTGGCAATTTCTGTTTTCCATCATATTCACAGAAATTCTGTACCATGAGTAGGACAGGATTTCTGCATGAGTGCTTGGACCTGAGCTGCCCAGTCAGTGTGCTCAGCTTGCAGAGACCAGGGCTACTGGTCCTCATGGAAGGTGTTTGTGTAGGATCACTAAAACATTTCCAGATAACTCAGTCATTTAGTAGAAACATTACAACATTTCCAGTAATAGATTTCAGTCTTTTTATAAGATAAGGGGAAGGGTTGATTGGGTTTGTCACGTCCTTTGTTTTTTACAGAATTAGTTTTGAGGGATGAAGCGGTGACAGAGAGCTCTGAAGTTTGGACGTGTTATTTATTTATTGCACTGTATGTTCTTTTATGGTGGTAGTTCTTCAACCATACAAATTAAAAAGTCATTTTTAAATCAATTTATTTCCAGAAAGAACAAGAGTTTTATCAGAAAAACAAAAACCTAAAACAAATTCTCAAGGCTCCCAACTATTGCATTCCTGATTGTATTACTCTTTCTCAGGGGAGAAACAATATTTTATTCTTCAGGCACAGTCTTGGATCTGTCTCTTCTGCTGAGAAAGGACCACCTTAGAGAGGTTCTTTAAGATGTTGACACTTGACCATTGAAACTGGCTGAACACCTCTCAAACAGCTCCCAGGAATGGTCAGAGTGGTGCAGTAATGAGTGGATTTTATTCATTACTGTGCTGGTTAATGTTAGGAGCAGTAGTATTGTACTCTATTTTCTTTGGGGTTTTATTGTAATAAAAAGCACTATCTTCAGTCTCATCTTATTCAGAAAATTGGGTAGAGGCTTGCTAGCTAATCAGTGGTTTCAGTGGTACTTTTACTTCATCTAAAAATTCAGTATAGGGATTTCCTTAATAAAGGCCATATGCATATTAAGGATATTTTTGTACTATTTTTAGAAAGAGCTTTCAGTTTGTAGTTAATAGCGTAGAAAAACATCTAGATGGATAAAACAAATGCAAATATAATAGTTACACGATCTACTCATAATTAAAATCCAAGGGGAGAGAAGACATGCAATAAATCAGAGTTTATAAGAACCAGATGTCTGTTTTGGGCAGTGGTGGAACTCCATGTGGTTCTTGGAGATGAGGCCCATGCTTTGTGGACAATAAAACAGGCTTTTCTAACAGCATCTGCTTGCCTGTATGTCTTGTGCCAGAATTCACACACCTCTGTCATTCAGCCTAAAGGTGGCCTTGTTTTAGCCTTCTGCAGTTGGATAGTTTATGGAGCTTGGCAGCTTTAAAAAGCTTTAAAATGGAGGAAGAAAGAATTTGTTTTCTGTAAGAGAGCGTCCGCACAGGTAGTGGGATGCTGCTGGTGAAGAATTGCATCCTGCTTCAAACTAATGTGCCATTGTTGTGCTTTGCACAAACAGTTCTTTTTTAAAAGCAAAATGAAAAAAAAAAAAAGTGATACATCAAGGCTGATGCTATCTGTGCTCAGGAGCAATTTGATCATAACCCTCTTTATATCTGTCTCTTCCTCTGCCTGAAGTTCCCTACCTTATAATGAATTTGTTCCTGAGACTACTCACTGGGGTAATCTAAACTGGTCCTCGCTATCAGTGACACGTGTGTAATGACATTTTCCTGCTTGTCTTATCCAGCACAGCTGAGGGATCCTATTGCTAATTGTTGTATTATTAGCTGCCCACGCAGCCTTGGGGGAGAAGTGGCACCAGTGCTGCCGTGCTCCGGGATGGACTCGTACCGGGTGCGTGGAAGACGCGTCCCTCCCGTAGGATCTCCCGGCTCTCCAGTCCCCTTTCCAAATACGTGGGGAGATGGAGGACAAGGTGGGCTCTGACCAACCTACGGTTCTGCACACGGGATGCTACCAATAGGTGGTGAAATACAAATTCCATTGCAGAAAGACAATGTTTTCCTTTTGGATTCTGGGTTTTGTGTGCTTTTGGAAAGCATTTGGCAGCCACAGTGAGTATGTTTACAAAAAGAGCAGAACTGGTAAAGTTCAGGTTCGTGTTTGGATTCAGCCCCAGCAAACTGAAGCTGAAGCTGTGCCAGACGTTTGAAGCTGCCAGACGACAGTTCATCTCAAACGGAAAGCTGAAGAGGGGGAAAGAAATTTGTCAAATGTATTCCATGTGGAATTTCAGGCAATTTAATTTGATTCACTACACTCTGAAATGTCTTGGACTTCCCTATTGTTTCTTTACTTTAACACTAAATTTGATACCTTCTGGGATCGTCAGTGCTTTGTGCTGCATTTGTCACGTTCTCTAATTTACTGGCTTCAGTCTCTCTCTGTTTTAATTGATGGTACTGAGCTCTGCCAAAAGCACTCTGTCAAATTTAAGGTTGCTGGTTGAATCCTGAGGTCATTCTTCAGGCATGGGAGTGCTGCCTTTCTGTTGGAGATCACTATAGTAAGAGGGGCAGGAGGGGGTAAATGTGAAAGAGGAAAGGGAAAATTACAGTAAACCTTATTCCTGTGTCTTTATCCGAAGCATGAGCAGCCAAGCATCACGGCTGTGAGGGGACAGTTGTCCAGCCACAGCCTGTCCAAGGGTGGCTGCAGAGGCCAGCAGGTTCATTTTTGTTCAGTGATGACCAACACCAGAGAGCGTGGAGCTGTGTTTTACTGTGGTTTTGCTTTTCCAATTAATTTCTTGCTTTGTGGGTGAATTTCCCATTAATTCAGTGCACGCTGGAGCCCAGCCGTGGGGCAGGACGCTGTGGCTCTCTGCAGCAATGCAGCCCTGTCATCTCTTGACTTGCCCCGTATTTATTACCCGCTCAAGTGCAACTTTGGCATCGAGGCCACTTTCTCCTCTCCTGCTCCCTCTGACCAAGTGCCAGAAACAGAACCCAGAGCCTCCGTCTGTAAAAAAAGCTCTCAGAATTTGTCCAAATGTCAAAGCAGTTGAGCCCACCAGGTACCAAACAGTGTTTTATTTCACATAATATTAATTTCTCTTGAAACCTGAAGACTTGTGCAGGCTACAGCTGAAGGTAAGGGCTGTAGCTGCTTTTTGTACAGGCAGACAAGCAGAGGTGCACAGCAGCTGCAGGTTAAATATAGCCACCCTGCCTTGATTCTTATAGGTACCAACATTTTCCATTTCTAATATTCTTGCCTGAAACATCTATTCATTTACTGCATTGTGATTTGACTCCCTGGATCGGTGCGTGATTGGTCCTGAGCCAGGCTGAGGAAGATGAGAACAGTTAAGCCTCAAGTTGTCAGTGTTTACACGCAACTCAAGTCCATGAGGAGTTCAGTGTCTTTACTGGTGTGTCGTTTTGTTTTTGGTTTTTTTTCCTGACATGTGCAGCTTCTGTTTCTAGGTGTTGAGAGTTTGTTTGTTTTGAGCAGTGTGAAGAAAAAGGAGCCTGAGGCTATCTGACAGGGCTATGGTTGGAGCAGCTCTTTCAACTTCTTTTCCTAGGCTGCAAATGACTTGTGTTCACTTTTTTTTTTCCTCCCTAAAATCTTCCTGTGGTTCTCCATGTCTTTCAAATACAGTTCTGGCAAGTTGAAGAGAGATGTGTGTGACAGAGAATAAACACCCCCAGGGCCACTAGGTCTCCCATCAGTGGGGCAGGTGGGAGCTGGCTGTGGTTGTGTGGAAGTTGAACACGCTTGTCTGCTTCCCACCACGGCTCCAAGTGTAGAGACATTCCTGGTACCAGCAAGGCTGGGCTCTCTGCTCTGCCTGGGAGTGCTGAAGGTGTTTGGTGCAGCACACCCAGGGCTTCTCTCAAATACAGCCCCAGCAACCCTATGGCATCTCCCAGGGATCCTCCTACCAACAGGTAAGGTGGGTGAGCAGCTGTTGTAACCTGGAGACTGCCCTACAATCATATAGGCTCCTCCCTTTGTTAATATCACATTCAGCTACCATAAAATCTAGGTTTTCCTCAAGAAATGAGTAGTGATGTTTAAAATCTTTTCCCGTGTAGGTAGTTTGACAAACATGAGAGCGTTGTGAAAATCATTAGCACTAAGGGTAAAACCTCCAAATAAAGTGCCCTGGGATTTATTTACTGTGTGCTGTAGTAATAATAATTAAAACACATCCTACTGCAGGTAACTCCCACAACTTGCACTTTGCTCTGAAGCCGAGAAACTCATTGATTAATCCATGGGGTCAATCAGTCCATCTTGTTTGGAGAGTTAATCATAGAAAGCCTGTGCACCAAGGACCGAGACTGAAGCAGGTTTATTTACTGCTGCTTAATCAGAGAACCCAAACTCTCCTGTAGAGTGGTGAGAGGTTTGTTTCTACTTAGCCTTTAATTGCAAAATGATCTCATTAGTGCCATAGTGAATCTCAGTACCATCCTGCCAATGCATGGAATTTAAAGAAGAGCAAAGAACAAAAGTGGTTGCCTGTAAAAACTCAGCATTTGCCAAAAAGTGTGATGCAGTTGGTATTTGCAAGATTACCCAAACCAGGCTTCTCCTTATTAGCCTTTTAATCCAAAGCTGAAACATCAGCTGCACATCCCAGTGGCTTTCGGTCACCTTACTGTTAAGAACAGAGGAGGACTGTCATAATTAAACTCCTGTGAAAGGTTTCTTTATCCAGGGATAAAGATGCCTATTGAGAACCAGAATGGAAGCCAACAGCGTAGTGACTATGGCATTCACCAAAGAAGGGGGTAATCCTCCAAGTTATCCCAGCTCGGGGTGCTGCTTTGCAGGGGACTTCAGAGCATAGAAGTGTCCTTCTTACCAGTCTCTGGCATCAGTCCCTGGCTCATTTATTAGTTAATCATTTCTGAAACGTCTCAGTAGGGTAGAGAGAGAGTGATGGGATCTCAAACAGGCAATAAAATCCCAAATAAAGCAATTGTTGCCAAAGCAGGTGCTGGAAACCCAGAGGTGAGTTTGCACACCTGTGGCAAAGCCCTGAGCATAAAAATATGGAAAGCAGTGAATGACATCTTCAGCATGGGCCACTAATAGATGGAGGTTCATGTTCCTGTGCTGGAAAGAGGCTTGAATGTGAGTTGCACCTCATGCAAATCCAATTCAAACTCCCTGCCCTTTGAAATACGGATAGTATCTCTCTTTGTGGTAGGAAGCTTCTGGCTTGGACTTAGAAAATTGGTGATGAAAAGACTTCTCCTTTAGTGCAGTGCTAAATACAGGGACGACAACAGAGGGGAATATTCCCTTTACTAATACTTGTTTCTAATCAGATAAAAATAAGTGACAGTGTAGGAAGAATCCCTCTACTAACTGCCAGAATATGTCGATTTATCAAATTTTTCCACTGTTGCTCTTTTTTGAGCCAGCCTCAGAGCTGACAGTGTATGTTTTACAGTGCAGCAAGGTAGATTGATTGATCCTAAATAGAAGAGCCTTTGGGGTCTCGCGCTGATGTTTTAGCTTTGGTAAAAAACTGAGTAAAGCATGTTAATGTAGAGAAAGGAGCCTGGTTTAATTGGACCAACTCCTGGCTTGCTGAAAATTAATGGCTGGCTGGCTGCTGCCAGAGTGATTCATCTTTTCTATCATGTTCTACAGTCCTCCTCTCCAGGGGTCTGTACTCCCCTCCAATTCCAATACCAAAAGTGAAATATACTTTTTTTTTTTTCCCTTCCTTCCTTAAAAACATGTATTTTAGTTGGATTGGCTTCCAATAAATGAAAAACACCACTGGTGGGAATATGAAGGAGGCAGGCAGTGCCTGGGAATTGGGTTTTGTTTACTGTAGGGCTGGTTTTGTTTTGTTTGAATGGAATTTAGATCTTTTTTTAATGTACTCTCAACTCCTCGTTGCTACTGGCTGACTGTACAGGTGACAGAATGAGTTTCTGAAGGATCCTGATTTCAGTATGTTGAAATGTATTGTTCCTTTTCATCTGGCCATGAAACAGAAACCCTGTGTAAGCAAGAGCTGTTAAAAGTGAATATAAAGCTGGAAAAGGTGTTGAAAGCATTTAGGTGGCTCCAGAAATGAAAAGATGAATTTTCCATGTAGTTCTGCCCACAGAAATATTTTATTTTTTTTAAATAAATGGCTTGCGCATGGACAACGCTTGCAGTTTTCCCCATAAAACCTACTGGAGGCAGTCCTGGCTTTGTGAAAGCCAAACAGCCTGCAAATTAACATGAGATAGGTAGGAGTTTACTAGTGTGTGCCCAAAACCTGCGTGGATAATTTGATCATGGAGGTGGTTGAGCTTTGGAATTTAAAGTGGGAAAATTCTAAATGTACTTTTAAATGTAAAATAGTTTTATGTGCCATTTCAAATCTATCTTACTTGCTACTGGAGCTAGATTACTGCTCATCTGCTGATTCAGAAGTATAGCCAGTTAACTACATGGAGTACATGACTACAAGCATATAATAGGTTGAGAATATCATGAATGTTGTGTTATTGCATATTCCATACAGAAGGATTCACTGTAACTTAAGATTACAGGAAAATAAATAAAGAAATATTTTGTTTAACATAATTACATATGGTAAATTGTTATGGTAATTTATTATTATTCCAGTAAGACAAATATGAGCAGTCATAGCTCAGAGATCATAAATAATGCACTGGAAAATTTGATGTAGTGTTTCACATTGACCTGAGATATGGAAAATGGGTAAAATTGCCGCAGATTTCTGTACCATTAATTGCAAGAAAGTAACATTAAGAACATGCTAAATCATGGCAAATATTTTCAGCAGATAGACTGTGGGGCACTTCATTAATTCTCCTAACTCATTCATTATTTTTGTTTTTTACTCTGAGAACATTTAATGAATAATCAATGCTTTGTGAAGCCAAGGGTGTGGGCATGCACGTTTTTATATACATTCATATACCAAGCCAAATACACCCATTTATCTTCAACAGTTTTCTGTATCATAGCTTTTCTTAAACTGTATACTCTTAAACTTGATCACTAGGGATATGTTTATTAGACTCTGAAGTAGCTGTTTGAATTGCTGTTTTTACCTTTTACCAGAAGAGTTTGGTTCTCCAAACAGTGCTATAAATATTAAATAAAGACACTAAGAGTTTATTAGTGTAGTATGTTTTACGGGGACGTGGTTGAAAATGTAACCTATAAAATTAGTAACGGGAGGATGAAAACTATACATTGTTCTATCAGGTTTTACAGCCATCATTTTTTCTTATTTATACCTTATTTTTTTTGGACCAAAGGAGAAAGGCTTTGAGTATTTTATTAATGGCAAGAAGCAGATTGTGTATTGTGTGATCATACAGGATTCACTGTAAGAGGGAATGGGACAGAAACAGGACTCTGGACCTGTATGTGGCATTGTGTGTAAGTGGAATGGCTCAAGTCAGTTTTTGTTTCCACAAAACCCTGAAACAGCAATGTCTTCAGGTTCTTCCAGAGTAGTCGAAAAGCCTGTTGCTCCTGGCAGTGTTCCTCCTGTTAGTACAAAAGAAACAAAATCTTCTCTTGCCTTCCTTTCAGAATTAACCTTTTGTAGATGAGGTCTTTTAGTCCTAGAACTCCACCATGTACCTACATTTGCTCATAGGACTCTGTTTTACAAAACAATTGCAATAATTAATTGTCGACGTTTTTTAATTTTTTAACCCAGTGGTTAAAACAGTTTCCTATTTCCTATTTAAAATTTCCTAATTTGAAAATACACCAATGCTTTGTAGGACTGAGAATCTGCCCATTTGCTTTTTGAAGTGCTTGTAAAAGTCTATTTTCCCATTTAAAATTTTTATCTTGCCTGTCTGTGGGTGATGGAGACAGTGTGATCTGGCAGTTTGAATGCGAAACAGAGAGCCAGAATTTCAGGATTGAGATCCCAGCTTTGCTGGGGATTCCCAGGGTGGCCGTGGGGAATTCACTTGACTGCAGTTTGTTCCTACTGCTGTAAAACGCTTTTCTCACAGAATCGCAGAGGGGTTGCATGAACATAAAGAAAGATGCCTCAAAAATGTGGCCATGTAGAAGTTTATACTACATTACTTACTTTCTCAAATAAATGAAGCTTTCTAGTGAGGCACAGCATGTTCTGTTTCACATTAGCACTTAATGGTGAAATCAGTTTGTGGGGATGCAGTGTGCTCACAGGGTGCCTGGGATTTCATACTTTTTTTTTTGGTTAACTGAATGATTTCATGCCTGTTTTTAGACAACAGGTTCTTATCCACTAAGGAGCTGTTTGTTTTGCTGGGTTTTTTTAATTTCTGATGTGGCATGCGAGGCAATGCTGGCCAGGACTGCCACCCCGCTGCAGAAGCGGGAGGAGATGGCTGAGTGCAGATGTATGGGAGCATTGGGCCATAAGTGCCAGGGCAGGAATACAAGTGATTTACTAAAGATCACACAAAAGTGACATTTCTGTACATGCTCAGGACTCTGCAGGTTACCAGAACATCTGAAATTTCCAAAGGTTACAGTTGAGCCATCCTCATCTTGATGGTGTTGGCAGAAGTGGTGCGAGGGGTGGATTTGACGGCTCAGGGTTATCACCGCCGTGCCGGGTGTAAAGGGAACTGTTCAAGGGACACAACTTGAAAAGCAGATAGGATCCCGCTGTAAATAGTGGTGTGTATTTGCTGCTTTGAAGTTCATCAGGAAAGAAACATCTTTGCAGCGATAATCCTCAAAACCACGGTGAAAAACAGAGTCCTGAAGGGACCCATATCCTGAACTGTGGGATGATGTCCCACCAGGGGGTATATCCTAATAAATATTATCCCTCCTGCTCTTCCAGCCCTGTGCAGTTTGCCAGAGGGGGCACTTTTTAATGGACTAGGAGAAGTTAAAGGAGAATCCACAAGGATAAGGCTTAAAGTGATTTCTTTGGTTTATACCATTTATAGTCCTATTAAATTCAATATATTTCTCAGACATTTGAGGGGCAAGGAAGTTCAGTGTATTCGTACATCTTTCAAGATGCTCGCTTGATCATTTGACTCTGTCCAGCTAGCTTAACAAGCTACATAATAAAAGGGAACAATGCAAAACGTGTTGAATTTTTTTTTCACCCTGTCTTTTTTGAAGAAAAATACCATTTTTTTTGCTCAGCTGCCCAGCAGTTTGCTGCAGACTCCTGCAGCTTTTCTGCCCATCACTCAATACCTGTTTCAGCATATCAAATTGTCGTACTTCCTCCTTTCATAGAGAAGCAATTAAAAATGATGAGGGTAAAGGGTTAAACCTAAAAGCCTGCTAATGAGGGTGCCTTCTTGGTTTCCTTTTCATCAAGTATTTGATGCTGTTTTCAGCATAAGTTTTCGATAAGCATCACTGAACATTTTTCCAGAGTATATTAAAAAAAGTTTTCTTTTCTTACCATCCTGTAAAAATGATAGATGTGTGGCTCTGCTGTTTATCTGCAATCCTAATTACTGATGCAGCTAGCTTTTGAATGTTAAATTCATGCAGTGTTCTTTAGACTTCAAGCTGGTCAAAGAAAGATGGATTTGTGTCCACAGAGAGATCTAAGTCTAGTAAACAGAGCCAATATTTGTTTGTTTATTTATTAAATTATTTTAAAGTCAAGAGTTGCATCAACTGCAAATTACAGAGACTTGGAGCTTTCTAAAGGAGCAAAAGGAAAAAAAAAAAGCCGAAGTTTTCTGCCATTGGATGAAATTTTAATTTCTGTTTGCATAACAGCAAAGATTAGAGGTAAGAGGTGGCATTTGCAAATATGGACAAGAACTCCTTTGCTTGAGCTGTGTTATTTATTATAGAACAATAGTTTGATTTTTCTTTTCCAAATCTATACACATAGATTTGAAAAAAATATATTTTTATATATATATATATAAAACAGTGCATCTCAGTAGTCATATAGCATCCCAAGGAATCATTTTCACAGGGCAGCAAGGAGGATGAGCACAGGATTTCTAATGAGACTCCTTGCAGCCGCGCGGTGAAAGCGTGAGTGGTTTGTCTGTACTGTGCAGCAGGTATGTTTTCTATGCTGTGTATAAGCAGTGCCTAGAGCAATAGCAGCAGCTATGCCTGACAGCAGCTGAGCGAGCTGCTCCCTAATATTCTGATGAAAACCCTGATGAGTTTCTGACTTGTGTTCCCTGTGTGGTTGAAATCTTCTGCAAAGCCACTCAGGTGAGCCATGGCCTGTTTGCTGCCGTTGGGGCAGCTGTGCAAGGTGCAGTCCCTCATAGTGACTAAATGTTATGGAATCCATATGTCCTTTAAGCCTTTTAGTGTTTGCAGGTCCTGAAGACTCTGTGGAGGAGTTGGTTGTGTTAATTCATTGCTGAGCATCCATCTACCTGTGCTACCTGGGAAGAGCAACGTGGAACAGCGACGTTGCTTGCTTAAAAAATTAGACTTAATTTCTCTCAGGATTTTCTCTGTCTCTAGTCAAGTTTGTTTTAAACTAATGGAAGTAATTAGCAAGTCACAGAGGGACTTTGTCTAAGAGGTAGCCATTTTTAGATAATGGAGCATAAAAGTCGACACAGTGACATATGACACCAGAGCAGCATATTGGTGCCACACGCTGTGTCTTAAGCAGATGTTTAAGTACTTTGAATACTGAAATCGCTACGTACACGTATAGGAAGAGATTTTTTTTTTTTTTTCCTCTCAGACTACTAGTACACTGTAGGACTTTCTTTTAATCTCAATAAAATCAAAGTAATGTCTGAATTGTTTTTAATGTGCCATCATTATCACTCCTTTCTCTCCCTTTCAAATGTCTTTTAGTATATGATATGTGGGTACTTCAGGAGGTATAGATGGAACTCGCTTTTCAAAGCACCATTATATAGTGGGGGAGTGCAATAATACACCAGCTGATGGACCCCGTTTCTAACAATGCCGATGGCGTGGGGCTGAAAATAAATAACATATTAGCAGCAAAGCACTCTGTGTTCACACATGCTTATTGTAGCTGTGAATGCAGGGGGGGTTTACAGATAAATTCTTGAGAGATGAGGGAGATCTCACAGCAGAGTGATCCCCAGGGGTGCAGGGAATCTTCCCTCGCAGCACCAGCCACCTTGTGGGTCTCCCAGGCCATCCTGGTTTCTCCAGGTGTGCAGCGTTGGTTCTTGTAGGTGCCTCCAAACTGTGGACATGTTTTACCTCATTCAGTGCTTTCATGAATTACTATTTTTCAGACTAGTCCAGAAACTGTGTGTTTACTGTTAAAGTGAGCAGGGCTTGGCATACGTCTAAGAACTGACCTGGGCTTGCCCAAATGGTCAGATGGATGTTAGCACTACAGAGTTTTGCAGTTAGTGTTGACCATGCATTGTCCTCAGCAAGCTATTTAAAAGAGAAACCTCGTTTGGGAGATAAGAAATTTTGACCTTTAGAAGATGAGTTGTTGTGTGCCAGTTGACCTCAAGGCCAGGGCATTGGCTTGCTGGTATGGTCTGGTAGCCCTCAGCACTGGTTGGGTTTGGGTGGGATGGCCTGTGTGCTGCATGGCACTCAGCATCTCGAGAAGGGACTGAGCTCCAGATCTGATGATGCTGAAGTTTGAAGCCTCAGCAGAGTCATGTATTTTTTTTAGGTTTGGCTTTCAACTTGTACATCTGAGCTTTGAAGTTTGAGATAATTCCTAGCTCTTCTGGAAACTGTGGAAGACTCAGTCCCTTAGGCTTTCTTCTTCATTTATTTAACTGGATGGAAGTCTCACCTTTGTAAGACAGAGATCCCCTCCTCCAGACTGCTGAGTATCT
Organism: Antrostomus carolinensis; assembly: GCF_000700745.2. Taxonomy (NCBI): domain Eukaryota; kingdom Metazoa; phylum Chordata; class Aves; order Caprimulgiformes; family Caprimulgidae; genus Antrostomus; species Antrostomus carolinensis. Next base: position 185,410 of record NW_010323790.1, on the reverse strand, counting down.
GCCCTGTGCTCTGACACTCAGTGACTGAGAGCAAGGGTGCCAAGACTTCAAACTGTGGTCAATGAAGCAATTAAGTAAGAGCCTGTCCCTTGAAAAATTATGACCAAAGTTTCATTTAAACTTTGAGTAATGCAGGAGATGTTACTTCAGTTACATTGAAAACATTTGTTACGTTTCTGGAGATAGAAAGCAGAGATAACTGAACAAATGCCTCAACAAAAGCATTTCAGGTGAGATAGGTGTGGTTATTTGCTGCAATCTGAGCTAGAGTGAAGATGGGCAAACCCCTGCTTTCCATAACAAAACTGAGGGACTTTTGTTTTCCCTGGATTCCAGATTAAACAAGATTTTAATGATGTAGCCTGTGACGGTGAAATTGCTTAAAAGCATTGCTCACAGGGGTTTTTTTATATACTAGACAACTTTATACATTTTCTTTTTTATAAAACAATGTGACATTTGCTGTTTGTACCCAGTAATTACTGCAGCATTAGGTAACAGTTCCCACCACACACACATAAAAATGTATGAATGTGGTCCAAATAAGTATGTGGCATGGAGGGCCTTTGTGAGATGTATAATTACGACATGATCACAGCACCCTGATTATTGAAAGGTACGGGTTGGTGAAGGAGGGGATGGATTTTTCCCTTCCTCCACTACAGTCTGATCCTCATTTTTCCATGCTGTGATGGTACCAGGGGCTTTGGCAGCAGGACTGTTTGAGCAGCTTCCTGGCTGCTTTTTTCTTTCCCCTGTGCCATCCCTTGGATATTTTTGTTTAAATCCAGATTAGTCCCTGATTTGGCTCAAGGCATCACTGCAGAAGCAGTCAGCTATGGTATGGGGGGAAGGGGACGGTTGGGGTAAAACTGGCCCCAGGAGCTCCTCTCGCCTGGATTGCCACTGCATCGCTTCTCCTCCCACTACAGCCAGTCTAGGTAAGATTCATCTGACCCAGCTTTTCTTGTGCAAAAATTAAGTGCCTGATGAAGCTGTGTGAGACTTGGACTAGCAGGTTTTCTTTATCTCATGGCAGGCTAGAAGCATTGCTGCGAAGCATTCAGAAGCCACAGCATGAGAACCCCTGTAACATTCCTAGCCGGAAAGCCATATATCCATTCTCACTCACTTGAGATGTTTTTATGGGTACAATATGTTTTCCTTCACCACATGTGTGTTCCACCCCGTGGATTATGCGAATGGCAGAAAGTGTTTTGTTTCCTGTGTGATTAGCTGCAGGTTCAATTTCTATCAGATTTGTCAATTTTGTCATATAATAGTTTGGGTTTTTTCCAGCCTAACGTATGTGACATGTTTCATAATGCCAATAAAAATAGTTTTCAAACTAGACCGTAAAAGAATTTGACCGAAAAAAGCCAAAAATAAAAACATCAGTTTACTGAGGAGCTTTGATCTGACAATGTGGGCTTTGAAATGACACGTTGTGGTTTGTGAAGTGAAGTTTTACAGTTCTTTGCAGTAGCTGTAACCTGGGGAGGGGTCGGCCGCGGTGGGATTGCAGTTCTGGTTGGGGGTGGGGGTCTGGTTCCAGCAGCAGCTGCAATCCATAGAATGGTTTTAATTTTTCTTCTTCGTTTAAGTTTTTTGGTTTTATGTTTCTGATAATGGAATTGTTATGGGCTTTTGAATTTCAGTTAAGAATGTGCAAATAGGCTATCTGGTAAGTAGGTTATTGAAGGGTTAGGGAAATGGAGAACATTTTGTGCAAAGAAATACCCACAGTGTGGGTAATAGACTCCAGTCGAATTTAAAAGATAATGGCGACAAGGGAGAAATCCACTTGTAGAAATGGGGAACAGCTGTGTTTGAGATCTAATGAAACTGTATCAAATACTTTAAGAATGGCTTACAACTTCTTCCCTGGGGAACAGAGATAAAGCACAAGAGCACTCCTGAAAGGTCGAAGAAACAGTTAAATCATTTCCTTGATGGTTATTAGAGATATAGAAGACATCAGTGAAAATTAAATGTCTGAAACTTGTGTTTGATTGCTTTCCTTATCACGCCAATCTCACACGTTTCTTCCATCTCTTGCTCTCTCTGTTCTAGTAAAATTTAATAACTGTGCCGGTAACAAGGGGGTTCGATATGAAACCAACAGCCTGGACTTCAAGGTGAGAGCGGATGGAACCATGTATGCTGCCCACCAGGTGCAGATGCCCTCAAAGCAGCTGATCCTGATGGTCACTGCGTGGGATCCCCAGACCCTGGGCAGATGGGAGGCGATTGTCAGGTTTCTGGTGGCAGAGAAGTCGCAACACAATGGACACAAGGTAAGAAGTTTTCAACGCTCTTTTTTCTTGTTTCATTCTTCCTTTGCCAGAGTTCCCCAAACCTTTAGAAGTCACATGCAGCATTGGATTGTTTGTGTTGCCAGAGGAAGTCTGGGTAGAAAACACCACAAGCAGCAGCAAATTTCTTGCCAGTGATCCTTGATTGTCTCTGACAGAAATTATTTAAGTTCACCAGTGAGGGAAGCTTCTCTAAATTCATACTTTGGTATTTTTAAGTGACTGCTTGGCTCTGTTATAGACTGCAGGTTACGTACCTTGTGTTTGCATCTCAGTGCTAATACTCTCTCTTGACTTGAAATAAAACCTGCAAATGAAGGGTGCCTCAGAGTCAAAGTTGATCATCATCTTGAGAAATACCGAGGTTAAGTTCAGATTTCTTTTGTGACAGTGTAGACTTGGGAGTCACGCACTGGCTGCTGCTGCCGTGCCGCTAAGACATCTCCCTGGTTTTCACAGTGATTCCTTTCTCTCCGCGAGCTGTGTGCATGGCCCTGCAGCTCTATGGGGGGCATCCAGAGGGGACATTTGGGCTTGTTCCCTTCCGACACAGCGAGGACAGGGAGCATTGCTGCTGCCTGATAAGGGACATATCTCACGCACAGCAGAGGCCAGCGGGGCAGTGAAGCACGACGTGGCACCGTAGTGGCAAACGTCCCCTTCGCTCAATGCCAGTGTCTTCCTTTCCCCAGAGCTGAAGAATGAAAAAACAGCACCAGCCAGTATTTCAGACAAAGGTTCCTGGTGCTTGCTTTCTTTTTTAGTTTCATACACGTAGCTGAAAAGCAGGAAGGATCTTTCCCTGCCCAGCAGTCTGAGCAGTATTGCTTCAATTAAATACAGCAGTGGGCTGCACAGTGCCATTGTAATTGGGGACTGCTCCATGAAAACATAGTTCTTCTGGTCTGCTCCTTCAGTAGCTGTCTCTGTCCCACCTCATCTTTGGCAGCAGCAGTTCTCCACCTTTTCCTTTTCTCTTCCTTCCTTTTCAGTGTTAGTCTGAGCTGAAGATCTTGTTCTACACTGAGTAAATGCAGTTCTATTGTCTGGCATCTACTCAAAAAACCCAATTCTGTGACGGTTGGGTGGTTGCATTTAAGCAGGGTTTGGCAGGAAATTAACTGAAAAGCCTGATTTATTGCTGGATCTTGAAGACCTGCAGAGCAAGGATGAAGGTGTGTGTCCTGAGAAACAGTCATGGCTAGTTCAGGGACAGGCAAGGTGACTTGGCCGTGGCCGTAGATTGGATTAATGGATGGCAGTAATTGTCAAAATAGAAAGGCTGTCCTCTCCTCTCCTCTCCTCTTTTCTATAGTGCCTGGGCAGAGAGGACCAGGCAGGGAAGGAGGAAAAGATGGAGAGACTGTCTGTGCCGTATTGTCAGAATGCTGCCATGCGAGTCTGTGCCATTTGGGAGAATTTTTGCTGTGTGTGAAACAAAAAGAAAAAGACTTGGAGAGACACATCTAACAGTTGCCCAGTGGGCTGACCCCTGAGGTTTTGCATGGCTTGGAGTCATATAAGTACAGATCTGCTGCTCTTCAGTTAGGCTTTGGCTTGTGCTAGATATAATTAAGCCCTGTACGTTATGTCAACTGTATTTGCCATTTTCTAACCAAAAAAACCCTCTACTTCCTTCTAAAAGTAATTAAATATTGAAGGAATAAAGTAAGGTGTCTTATATACTGCTTTAAATTTCTTCTCAGTGTAGTGGAAAGAAAACTGAATAAGCACATATTGCTGCTTTAGTAAAATATTTGGTTGTAAATTCATCTAATGTTTATGTAAGCTGAACTCTAGTTCAGAGAGAGCTAAGCTTTTTAAAATTCATATCCCTCCGTTCTAAAAGCCTTATTAGTGTGTAGTTTGAGGCTGGAAAAATATGGAAAACAAGACTAATGACAAGGTCATAAGCAGTTTTATTGTGGGTCTCTATAGTAGGCATCCGACTTGTGTTTTATTTAAATGCTTGTGCTTTTTGCAAGCAAAATAATCCTTTGTTTACTAAAGAAATAAATATGATTATAAGATTATTTTTTTAAAATAATAGTGTTTACACTAAAAAAAAAAAAAAAGCCCAAAACCTAACTTTGAATATCCAGTTCAATGTGTTTTAGGCCGTGACCCTAATATACTGCATTTCATGGCTTTGAGAAGAAACAGATTTCACATTTGGTTTTGTATAGGATAATATGACTCAAGCAGAACTATGTAATTTTTTTAAAGACATTTCAGACTGTTGTGTTGTATTTAGGGTATGGAGAAGGAAGATATGGGAGAGAAAGGAACAGGTGATGTGAGAGCGGGAGAGAGACCAACTCTCTGTTCTGGCACATAGATCATTTCCATTTTACTTAGTAAATTTGTGACTGATTTAGTGAAAATGCTGAACAGTTCCCAGACATTAAAAATAATTGGCATGAAATTTGCCTTACCGCACCTGCTGATCTCTGTTTGCTGGCACCTACAACACAAACAAGTCCTTGTGCCTTGCTCACCCTCCTCTGTGTTTCTGTGGGCTTCTCCATGAGTGATGGCCCTCAGCTGGGGCAGCCCCACTGCGTGACGGGAAGTTTACTGCCCCTCTGAATCACCTCTGAAAGGACAAGTCAGTTCACAATTATCCATGGATTAAAGCTTTATGAAAAACAGATTAGCCCTCCTGGAGTGACCATTATTAGACATTTAGTTTATTATGGAGGTTAATACAGAATAAATGTTGCAGGAGAAGTCGACGTTGTTGGGATATTGAGTGAACTCATGGGGGACCAGAAGTGAAGTCCCTGCTCTGCTGCAAATTCCTGGTGCATAGCTTGCAGGCAAAATTGAGGCAGTGGTCTACTTCCCAGGAGGGCACAAACCCCTCAGTACATGATCCTTTGGATTTGTGATCCTTTATTATCACAATGTACAAAATTGGAAATCTGTGTAATGGACTGAGAGAGCATGGTGGTGACCAGCATGTTTTCAGGGTTGGCAGATTAGTTCAGGATGGCTCCTGTCAGGATAGTTACCCCTTTGTGTTCTTTCATTGGAAAATCAGAGGTTTTTGGTGTCTGTACCTGTGCCTCAGATCCTACAGCTGATCCGTTATTCTCAGTGCAAGCCGACATTTTAATGGCAAGTGACCCAATACAATGACAATTTCCCCTCCTTCATGGTGTTGGCCTTATAAATGTGCTAATTGCTTCAGATAACTGAATAACCTGGGCAAATCTGCAAATTTTCACTGGCAACCACTGTAATGAAAGAATTCTAACTACTACATTAAAGTTTAATGCTAGTAGGATGAAAATATAGCAAAGAAGGTAAATATTTTAAAAATTTATTTTATGATACATGAAGCATACATTTTCCCCTCCTCCCCAGCAAACACTGGGATGTAGACTTTTTTCTGGTTAATACAAGTGGTGTTAGCAACTCTAGGAACTTTTTTTGTTCAGTCTTGCAGCAAACCTGATAGCAATTCAATTAGAAAATGCAAATGAGGTCATATATTTCCCACAGGAGTGCTGAATTACCCCAGAGGAAACTGAGTGATATTCTAGCATAACAATAAATACTTAAGATAAAATTTCTTGTACTGTTCTTGTCTGGCTGCCAGTTGTTGCAATTGAAAGTATCAATCGAACCTGTGGGTATAATTTGGAAAGAAGAGAAAGGAAGAAAATAAAAGAAAAAAAGTTTTTTTATGAAATAATATAAAGTCCTTGTAGCTTGTGTCAGCATTTATGAAAGATAAACTTGAGTGGGATAATGCTCCAGAAGAAAACAAAGTAAAGTCAGGCTTTACTTATCTGGAGTTAGCAGTGCAAAGTCTTCTTTTCTAAGAGGGCATGCTGTTATTTTTAACAACTGGATATTGATTTAGCCAAAAGTCTAAAAATTAAGATTATATTTGTGAACAGTGACATTGCTGAAGACTTCAGTCTTCACAGTGTCCTCTGTTTCTTAGTTGCAGAAGCTCAAGTCTTCCTAAGTGCATGGATGGATAGTGTTCCATTGATCCATCACTTCCCACACTATCCTCTGTGTCCATGCGGTCCAAGCTCCTCCCTGTTACTTCTCACTAATCAGTGTCCTCTGTTCCCTGGGTTGGCTTGTCCCATCTGAAGTTCTGGCCCACTTTTTCCTGTTGATCTTTTCTTTATGTCTCTAAGCACATTAAGGCGTATCTGGCATATTTTATCCTTTACTAGTTTATGCATTCTTTGTAGGTCTCACCTCATGAGTTAAAATCAGGATCATAGAAATACAGCCTAGAAAGGAACTCACAGCAAAAGACCTTGGAGATAGAGGATATGTTCAGTACATGTAGGATGCCAGTCATCTGCTGCCAATGACTTATTTTAGAAAAAAAAAATACTGTTTTATGTGAATCCTGTTTATGGTCAACCTAAGTTTCTCATTGTCTTAGCTTCTTAAATTCTAAGCGTGGAAGTATGTAAATTTTTGCAATGTTAAATGATTGGGAATAGTGCAATTAAAATCTTGCAAATACATGGCTATGCAGCGAGTGTTTCAAACATTGAGAACTACTGTCAGAAATCAATCCTCGCTTAAACCCAGCTTGTGTTTTATTATGTCTCATCTTATTTTGGTCTTCTTTCATAACCCGAGTATAAGTCCACAGCCATGCAATATGAATGTGAAAAGCTGATTCTTACAGCCAGATTTTTTTTTTTTTATTTAAAACCTTTAAATAATAATCTCTGGCATTTTACTTGGCTGAGATTTTAAATTCCAGTACAGCCTTTTATTGCTGATCACAAATACAAAGGTCTCTAGGCAAAGAAAGGCTTATTCAGCACTGATCTTGTTCATGGCCTCAGTTATTGTGCTAGCTAGGGTGTTCTGCCCAAGGCTTGGGAGCGATAAAGATGTAGAAGATGGAAGAATATGAGGGCTTAAGTGGGAGTTGTGCTTCCAGTGCTCCTGGTCTTCCTCGTGGTTTCAAGTGGGTGCACCTGGAAGAAATGGGAAAAAGCCACTGCCTTTGTTCACTTCCCTTCCTTCACTTGCATTGGGATGAGATATTATATATCACATCAGAGTGATGGAGTTTGCCCTATCAAGCTGTGTTATCCCTAGAGAGGGACTGAAGAAATTATAGAATCATAGAATGGTTAGGATTGGAAGGGACCTTAAAGATCAACCAGTTCCAACCCCCCTGCCATCAGCAGGGACATCTTACACTAGATCAATGAGACTGTATTTGTTATCCGGCCTTTTTCTGGCCGTATTTGTGCACATTTTAGGTTCTGGGTCATTATGCTGGGGCTGTCCTGTTTGACTATCTCTATGGGGGATGTAAGGCAGTGACTAAGTACAGTAAAATGGCAGCTGACATCATTTTATTTCTGTATCTTCATCAGTGGAACAAGGCCTTGACTGATCACAGTCAATACAGAGATTTCTGTTTTCTTTAGGTAACTTCTGAGGCATTGTTTGGGATTTTAACAAATCAGATCAATGGAAAAGATCAGAAAGCAGATGACTAATAAATTAATATCATATAATTGTTACCAGTAAGACTGCTAATGTTAATTGTGGAAGCCTAATGAAGATGTGTCAGGTGACCTTGTCTGACCTCATGCTTAATTGAATTTGAGCATCTAGCATTTAATCATTGCATGAGATGAAAGTGCTGTTTGTGAAAACGTGAACTTGCTTGGCCTGATTTTCAGGTGTGTTGAATCCCATTGCCTTACACTGAAAGCAAGATAAGAGATGACATACAGGTGCTCATTGCCTTGGAAAATCAGCCCACTATGGGCAGTTTCCGAGTGCTGCACTTGCTGCATTTAATTCTTAAATAGTCAGCATCTTACCAAGGGTCAGGCTCAAAGCCGTACTAGAAAGATCATCTGTAAGTAAAATTCACTGTAGGTCTGTCTTCCCTCTAACAAAAAGGAGTCCTAAGGATTGAACTGCCTATGTGGAAATAAGTTTTTTTCTGATAAAACAAAACCCTTGGACTGCTGCATACTGCCTGCCTGTGATGTGTGCCTTGCCCTTGCTAGATCAAAGCCTTTGACCTCAGGTTTCATATTCTTTGTTGTTAACTGCTGAAGTCTGACTGCTACTTCCAGAAAATATTTTTTACTGAATCTCCTAAAAAAAAGCCTTCATTGCTGTGGTATTCCGTTTAGAGTTGCATGTAAACATGAGTTTGAGTAAAGACAAAAATTTCTTCATGCAGGTATGTCTATTAAAAGGTAATTTTTTAGGGGCTATGAGTGCCCACCAATCTTTTCTTCAGCCCATGGTGCTGAGACAGCTTGGTAGGTAGAAGCTCAGAGTGAAGAAGGGCTTTGGTTCCTTCCAGCCTCTGGAGGCCAGGTCCTTGCTCACTAGACATGGTTCATTGGGGTGCAGCTGCATCACGTTCTGTCCCTTGGCACTGCCGGCCAGAGAGCGAGCAGAGCCAGCCAGGCATGGGTGTCCAGCATGAGTGGGTGGGCTGAGCAAGCTGTCATTACCACCAGGGTAGAATGGGGCTTCAAACCCTGTCTCTGTCCAGCAAAGCACTTAAAACACACGTTTAAATTTCATCATGCAAATGGAGAGAAATTGAATGTGTTTGCATGTTCAAATTTAAGCATTTGTTTAGGTGCACTCCAGAATTGGGGAATAAAAGAAGAACGGCCTTTTCTCAAGAGCCTCTTGAAATAACCAAAGGATAACTTGAAAGGGCAAACTCGCACGCTAGCACTGGGGAGAAGTACCAGAATGAATTACTTTGCTTTGTGCTAAAATAGCAGTGGTGCTTGTGATCTCTTAAATCTCTTGTAATCTTTTTACTTGCAGACATTATGAACAGAAGGAATATTGTTACATTTAATTCATTATGATTATTTTAATTCATGTATCTTTTGAACCTCATGGCTTTAGAAAAATAAAATGAGATTAAAATTTTTCACAGGCTTGTTAAGGGGTAGGTTTGCTCCCATAAATTGTTTTCAAACAATTTTTCAAATTACTTGTTAGAAGATTTATCTGGCTGGAAGAACTCGGCTTGCTAGCCCAGATATCTCATACATTTTTCTCAACAAGGTATGTGTAGAATGATACCAAGCTGCAGTAGCAGTTTTTACTGTATCGTATATGATGAGATCTTTATTCCTGTCCTATAGGTATCTGAACAGGTAACAAGTACCTGGGAACAAGTATTCTGTAATTTAATAGCCATGCTCTTGAGAAGTAATTGTAGTTCTGAAGCCATTGTGTATGACTTCTTCCAATTATGAGAATGACATTAACTTGAAGATAGAAGTGTTTTTTCGTAAACACTAGAAGGTAGAGTACAACAGTAATTTAGATGTTTCTTAAACAATGCTACCTAAGAAGCACTGCAAGATTAGATCTTACAAAGGGAACGTGAAAAGGTCAAGTTGATGTGGGGAGCTTTACAAGGAAACAGCCTCATCAGAACTTTTCACCTTGGGATAAGATGTTTCAGCCTTAAAATGAGAAAGAAAAGTACATCCAAGAGTTGTGCTTTGTGGATGATGTCATCTTCTTCAGTTCATTGAAGGCTCTTCTAATATTCAGAGCCTGACAATGACAAGGAGGGTATCGCAGGTACTTGAAACCTGTGGGAACCATGAAAGGTTCCACCAACAGCAGATGGATTCCTTATGTACCTGCTTAGGTGTGCAATTCTTCCAGAGAATGGAAGAGGAAGAGCATCATTTGAAATCTTGAAAGCAGTGCTGCAATAGTTTCACAGTCCAGGAGATACCTCTAATCATCAGTGCAGTGTGGTACTAGAGAATAAGTTTCATCACAGCTCTGTCTCTTCACCCCAGATGAAACTTCCCTCACCTCAGAGATACCTTTCGCATTTCATGTCTGCTCAGTAATGAGCGTGAATGTGCGTTGTCTGCAGGTGTCCTTATTCTGCTAGTACAAAAGCAAAGCATATTGAAGTGCTCTGGTGACTTACCAGATTTCATCTTAAAATGGGGATAATTTACCAAATATTTAGGCAAACAGAAGGTGTGGGTGATTGCAGGTGATTCCTGAATTTCAGATGAGTTGTGCTTGGAATTCAACATCATCTGTCTCAGTGGAGGTCACCTGAAAAGCCAGCCATGTTCTGGCTCAAGGTATGAGTTTGCATGTTAGCTGCAGTCTGTGTCTACAAGGTCCTTATCTGTGCTACTAACCTTGTTAGGTTTTCTGATCAAAGAGAATAAATTGTATTTGGTTGTTTGTTGTTTTTTTTTTTTTAAATAAGAATCTTCTATGGCAACCGTGTGAATTATGCCCAGAGCCAGTGGGTGTCTCTGTTCTCTGGCATCCAGACTTAACTCAGCATTTAATTACAGTTGCCCACTAAGGGCCTTGCTGCATCTTTTGTAAAGAAAGGATCTTCTCTTACCTAACTTACAAACCAGTGTTACATTCTCCCTATTTAAAAATTCTTTGGTTTTACCTGTTATTCTTCTTCATCTTTTTTCCTGCTTTGCAGCCCTGCAACGCTAAGGAACATTTTGATTCCTCAGTCACACTGATCCCATTTTATTCGTTATATCAGATAAAATTTTCCAAAGCCTGCAAAGCCAGCCAGTTACCTAACAACCTTAAATCTGCATGTGTGCCTCATTTTTCATCTCTCAAGGAACAGTGCACATACAGGTGGTTGCTCGGCTTTGACACAGACTCCTTGGGAGACAGGGACGTTTGGCACGGCCGATGCATGTGTGTGCATTTTACGTGGCTCATTCTCCTCCTCTGAGGGCAGTAATTCTGTTAGTTTTTAGTCAAACTTTTTCTTCCCTGTCAGCTGATGTGTTCTGGAAGCTCATGCACTTGCCAAATCTGACAATTTTTCTTACTAATTGACTCTAATGTGAACTGCTCTATGCAGCCCCACTGCTAACTGATAAAAAAAAAAAAGTAATGAATTTTTACTTAACAAGCTGATTTAATTAAAATGTTTTATACTGTAATTGTATGGTTTCTATAAATGGAGAGGTAATTTTGTTTAATGAGTTCCTAACCAAACATAACATTCCTGACTGTATGTAGCCAGATTTGATAAAGGTCACAAACGCTGAGATTCCACTGTTTGCTTTTGTAAGTCGTGATGATCAAACAGCTTGATTTGGCACTTGAAATATCCTGTCAGGATTGGTTCTCTCTATTCCTGTTTATACCAGAAATTATTAGTATAGTTTTAAGAGCAGAGGGGGTTCTTCTCTGTATCTGAAAACTGTTCATTATCTTTAAAGTGGAAGTCTACTGCCAAAACCACGTCTCGTTGTCAATTAGTGGGTTCTCTGCAAACACATTAATTTAATGCCCCTGCTGAAGAACTGTGCACGTTGGAACATCTTGCTGCTAAAACACTAGTTTTCAGAGCACTTTGACACAAATCATTCATTAATAGCAATTTATGCCGTGATGGTAATGGGACGTGACATGAAGCTATCTTTGATTAAATTTACCACAGCTTACAACTATTAGTAAGTAGAGTTAATATAAATAGTCATAACAGATTTCTAGAAGGTGGGTAAGGAGCAAACAGATTATGCATTCCTTGGAACCTGTGCAGTTCCTAAAGAATACCTTTACATACAATGACTGTAATAAATGAAAATCTAAAATAAAAAGTTTGATCTTCTTAAAAACTTTTTTTTCCTGCCTCCAACTTTGGCAAATTCAGCAGTGACCTAAATAAAAAAGAATCAATTACCCTAAAATAAATAAATCTGCTGTTTGTTCTGCAACCCTTTCATTATACTGTAAGAGAACACAAAATGAAATATCTCTCGCTGTTAAAAGATCAAAAACTGGGGAAATGGTGCATTTTGGGAAAAAAAGGGCTCATTCGTCCTCCACTGCCATCCCTGATGTCAGCAAAATGTTGTCTCCTTAGAACAGAATTCATGCAAATGTTTATTTTGCAGCTCTCTCATGTTCCCTTTGTTAAAGAACTAAGCTATATTTTCATTGTCTTATTTTCTGTTTGGTAAATATTTTTTTCTCCTGTCCTTTCCACAGCTACCATGGAAACAAGCAAAAATGCTTCAGATTAAATATTTTTAAATAGATTTTTTTTTCCTTGGTAGAAAATGGTACCAGTTTTCAAAATGTGTATTGATATGGGAGATGAAGGGAAATATGTTCGAGCAATGGACTAAAGGTGGCTTTGTATCCCCTTGTATTGATAAAAATATATCAAAGGCATAGAGTTGAACCCTAACAGTGACACTAGAAATGAAGCAAACCAAGTATCTGTTTCCTGAAAAATGTCTAGTGCAAAGTGTTAAAGATCCTATGAAAATAATAAGACTGGCATTTAAATGAAACACAGGTTAAATCGTAAATAATTTTGATACTTGGGAAATAAAAGCCTTATTACCTCTCCTCCAATTGCAGGTACTTTTTATTCCAAGTGCAAGAATAATATATTTTAGTGCTGAATCTGGAACATTTTGTTCTGCGAGTTGAGCCCTATAAAATTAATAATCTCCAACAAATGTACCCTAAGACACACTGTTATTTATAAGCAGAGAATGGTGGCTTATTTACCCAAACATTAGAGTGATCCAAAATGTTCAGCTAAGCAGGAACACAAAATATGATATTATATTATGTAAATGGGTTTGTGATACGCTCTGCTGGATAATAACTTCCAGATGTCTCTGTAGCCAGAGGCTGACGGATATCAAAGGCAGGTTGGCTGGGAGGGGAGACATGCCAGCTGGCGAGACTGGCTACTGCTAAGTGTAGCGGAAGGTGAAAGCTGGTGTTTCTTCACACTCACTGGTTTTATTTGTGGACTAGTGAAAAGTCAGCGGCTCGCAGCCTTCTTTTCACGAGCAGGTCAGGCCTTGAGGGTCTATAGGGATCCCACGTGTCTTGTTCTTTCAGTGAATTAGTTTTCGACCTCTTTTGTGAGTAGGGGTTGAGTTTAGTCTGAGTCTCCCAACAAATGAAAGACTGAGAAGCCACAGACTAACCCTGGCAGGAGCTTATGGATTAGCTAGATGACTATTCCAACTTAGCTTTTATTGCCAGGGCTAAATGCAGGCAAGGAATCTCCCTGAGCTCTCCACGCCGTGGCGTAAATGGAGTTAGATGTAGCACCACACAACCTCACCAGTTTAGAGTAAGGTTTTCTAAATCTGTTTGGTTTTAAAGTCTTACAGTCCTTAATGATTTATCTGCACATCCTCTTCCAAATGCAGCAGGTTGTATTCACCATCATTAAATGCAACGCTAGACTGAAAAGGGACTGGAAATCACTCCTGTAAGATGCCGTTGAAGTTACTGACATGGACTTCAAGAAAGCCCTGCACCTTCTGTAAAGCAGCCTTTGAGAAGAAAGATCTTTGGGCAGTCCTTACAGATGAGACTGCACCTCCTTCAGCCTCACATTGCTTTCTGAGAGCTTGACCTGTCATCTCAGTTAGTTTCCATTTGACTTCAGTATGTTTTTAATTTACTTTAACTGATAGCCCAAAAAAACCTGAAAGAGGTTTCAGGGCCAAAAAACCCTGAAAGAGCAGCAAGAGGAATTGTAGGGTAGAGTCTGCCATGCTGTACTGCAGTTAATCCTCAGCTCATTGGTCTCACCTACTGATCAAACGCAGGGAGGATGATCTCTGAGGGACTCTTCCCCTGTCCTACAACTGCTCACAACAAATATTGTAGTTGGACGTTTCCAAGAAAGCATCTTATTAGCAGAAGATGCAAAGGCTGCATGATGATTTGCTCACATTGACGCTGTGCATGCATATGGTGCATTTACGGGCTACAAACCCACTGGAAGAGACAGTGGACATCTCAGAGCAAAGTGTTGATCCCAGGTTTGCAGAATGTAGGCTTTAAACAATGCAGCTAGCACAGCACACTTTGCATCGCTTCATTAGCAAGCTCTAAAAAATTCTGTCCTAATACGAACAGTGAGGCATTAGATCATAGTGAATCCAAATTTGTAACAAATTTACATCCCAGCATGGTCTTTTCACCTGCTGTTTGTCTTCATCCCACACTTTGTAATCACTTTTTCTCCTTGAGCTTTAATTTAATCTGTTTTGGTTCAGCTGTATTTCTCTAGTTTATCAATGTCCTGAAGTAATAGACAGGAACAATTACTAAATTATTGGACTATTTTATATCCTTATTTAATTGTCTTTGTGTTGCCAAGGACCATGCTCACATGTTCCGTGTTTGGTGTTTGATCCTGTTGTAACAAATTATAAATGTCACTGTGTAATTTTCAGAATGGAGAGTGGATTTAATTTTCCACTGGGCATGTGTTTCATGGACTGGCTTCTCTGTTCTTCTGCAAATGCTCATCATCACTTCACCATATGTAAGAGAATGATGGCACCTCACAAAAGCAACGGGAGGGAAACCACCCTAAAGCAGTACTAGAGGTGCTTGATTTGATTGTGAGAAGGACTATGGACAGATTGTGTTCTGATGACACTACAAAAGGTAGAGGAATATTTTATCTTTTGAAAATGTCTGCCTGATATTCTGGGAAGCATATGGCCAGTAAGGCCATGAGAGAAGGAGCAGTTGTCATCTCAGTGAAAACTGTTATTCAGCAAAAACAGAATTGGAACCTGTATTTTATAATTATTTAATTTTGTGTCATATTCTGCTTTTGAGCTGAACTTTAGATCCTTGCAAACTTGAAAGTACAGGAGAGTTTACTGAGGCTTGCTGTTAGTCATTGCTGTTATTCCAGAGATGTTCTTGGATGTTTCAGTCAGAGATCTGAATAGTTCTGGCATTTGTACTCACCAGACTTTGTTACTGCATTTGTCTCACAGCTTTTAAACAGCAGAAAACATGTACAACGTATTTAAACAACACCATAGAAATTAAGGTCATGAGAATGCATCGTCAACAAATGAAGATAGAAAAGAACTGTTGTTTAAAAAAAAAAAAAAAGAAAATTGTTGTTGCAAGACGCTTTTGAAATTCTACATACCAAATTCAGAGTCTTGTTGATGATTTATTCTAATGTAGGAAAACATCATCAAGAGTGACAAGCAAGCTAGTCACTGTCTAGTCACCTGCCAGCAAATATTTCATAAAGACTAAAAAGGCTGGTACTGCCTTGCTGAGCTGACACTAATTATTTCAGTATACATGGAGCTTTGGGATTCGTGTTAATTCTCAAGTCTGTCTTTAGTTCAGACTCATTCCACTGTGTAAACTCCGCAGAGCACAAATTATTTGACCATCCTTTCATAATCTGTCCCCATGCTTACTTGCCAATTATATAAACTGATCCAAATACCTGCTCTCAAAAGATCCCCATTTGGGAATTGCAAGGCAATTAAAAAAAAAAAAAGAGGGGGATATCCACTTTTCAGTAGCTCATGTCTGGTAGTCCTATTTCATGTTGACACTCATTTCTGGGTATCTTCTTTACATAACATTGTTTTCATCAGTGTTCAGAGAAGATACCTTTCTGGTGATAAAACCCTTTTTAGTTGAAAACTATTGGCTATAGCATATTGCATCCCATAGGTAGGATGAGCTCGACCATACCTACCAATATCCTAAATATCCCAAGGAGGTCTCCCACCACCACGTCATGATACTGTATCTTTGTTCATTAGACACTTAAGTGAGTATTTTTAGAACAACATCTAAATATTGAACAGTGGTATAGTGATCCTGCAGCAGCTCAGTGACAGCGTTTGTTGAAGGTGTATAAAACAGCATTCAAGCAAACACAAAACAGTGGTCACCTTGGTGGCATGAGTTAGCGTGAGAGAGGATCTGAGAAACACGGCTATGCGTGTGACTGAAAAACACCGTATTTGTCTGTTCTGTGAAAACTCAGCTCTGGAACTGGCTCATTTTTAAGGTTTGCAGTGAAAATAGCTGCATTTTTGCACAAATGCTTCCAAACATTGCAGCCAGTGGATGTCTGCCCTCCACAGGTAACACAGATCAGAGCAACGATCACGCTGTGAGAATGGCCTTCTTGCTGCCCTGCCCAGCTCCGAGTGTCCAGAAGGTCCACACAGCTTTGGAACCACCACTCAGTTCCATATATTGTGTAGTTTTCATAAACTAGATAGTTTTGAGGTGACTGCCTGCTTCGTTTCAATGTGCTAATAG
>NW_010323790.1:158378-168949 GCF_000700745.2 Antrostomus carolinensis | reverse complement strand
CTGAAATCAGTTCCTACAGATAACTGCTCGGAAATGTTTGTGGGATGTTTGAGTTTGTACATTTGGAGTAAGACAAAAAGTGAGTGTGGCTCAAAATTGCAGGAGCCTCAGAAAATACTTTGATGTTTTTTCCTACAGTGTTCTTAGGTTTTGGGGCATTGTTTTTTGGGCAGGGTTTTTTTTTGTGAAACATAGCTGAAAATTGTACAATTTGGAAAGTCGTACTCCCACTGGATCTTACCTCAAATGATGAGAATTGCTTGCAGTTGAAGCTTGCATTCTTTCTGATTTATGAAAGTTTAAACATTTTCTGGTGGGAGTGCAGGTCACCATATGGTAAAAAAAAAAAAAAAAAAAAAAGCTTGTCTTTGTTAGTTATCTTTTCTGCAAACTTTCCAGAAGTAATGCCTGGAATCCTAGAAGGCCACAGAGCATTTAAGTATTGGGACTGGGCAACCTCTGAAGAGCCTCTCCAAATCTACATTTCATTGATTCATCATTCTATAAGGCAGAAATCTTCTAATAATCAACCAGACTTTTTAAGTCCACACCGTGGTCCCACTATTTCCATTTTTATGCTAAAGCATTTTAATGTGTCCGACACCAAAGTATGCCATGGGCAGAATCTGTAGTTTTAAACAAAATCCAAAAAGAAGGACTCAAAGGTACCTGAAATAATGAAAATTCTTTACTGACTGAGGTGTGTTATGCTTCCCAGGATGTGTGGAGAGATGTGTATTTAGGATTTGCGTTCAAAACCCAGCTCTTATAAAAAGGTCATTTCTTATGAAGCACTAAGAAGTTTAACTAATTCACCTTTGGAGCTGTGGACCTGACTCTCCCTCTGGTTGTGGTTTGTTTGGTTTGGCAGGATACATCTGCAGAACCACAGGCTGCAGGTTCCTGTAACCCTGCTAATGCCAAGGAGCAGGGTAACTCCGTGCTTTAAAACTGGACCCATGACATGGGCTGTAAAGGAATTCTCTCCCTTTTTTTATGTGTGCTGGTATATTGCATGTATTAGAAATGTGCAGAAACTTCTTTACTCCAGTGTGCTGCTAAATCTCCCTGCAGCTGGTGTAATGAAGACGATATATTCTGGGAGGCATCTTGATTTGAGAGCTCCATATATTTGTGAAAATGAAGTGGCAGCAGAGTTGCCAGTAAAACATATTGTGTCTTTGTGATGCAGAAATATATCATGTTAATAACAATAATTTCCACAGTTACATGTGACCATTTGCGCGCAGGGAAGCACTGCTGTTAGGAGAAGTCCTAAGAAGCAAGGAAGAAGATAACTGGTTTTGCTTTCTTGTTTCCAAAACAGCCAAAAGGAAGGAAGACCATGCCTGGAGAACTGGTGCAGCAGCAAAGCGACACTCTGCTCCCGTGGCGCCAGCACCAGAGCGCTAACGGCCTGCGGCGGCAAAAGCGAGACTGGGTCATCCCACCGATCAACGTGCCAGAAAACTCCAGAGGACCCTTTCCGCAGCAGCTGGTTCGGGTGAGTTAAAAAAAGAAACAAAAATAATAATAACAACAACAACAATAAAAACAATCATGTAATCTTGCAGTGGATCTAGCGAAGTAGTAAGTGTAGTCCAAGCTCATGGCATGGAAAGTCTTACTCAAAGCACAGGCTCTCTTGATCATCTTCCCTTGTGCAAGAAAAGTTGCCTTTCACACACTGCTGAAACGCTTCTTTTCCAAAGCAGCTTGTCCCAGTTTTCCTTCCCCCAGCTGAACGGCAGCCTAATCGCCTCCTTCCAGCCAGTCCCTCAAGAGACACTGGTGTTGCTGCCAAGATGGCACTTTGCCCAAGCTGTCATCCAGAAAATGGCTGCAGGTGTAAAGCTGGGCTCGGTGACACCCAGTGACGAGGGGGTGCTGCATCCTTCCCTTCCTTCGCCGAGCTGGAGTACAGATGCGTGGCGGGGCTCGAGGAGGTTGGCTGCCTGCCGCCACTGCAGATGGATCCCTCATCCTCTGTATGTTGCTAGTTTCTTTCATTACAAGGATGAGCTCTGAGATGAAGTTTACCCATGTGGTTTTCTATGATGATTATCAGATGACAGGAAAAGAAAAAGAAGGGAAAAGGGGCCTTGGACTGACACATTTGGTTGATATGTTATTGCTGTTGATAAGCATTAGCACAACAAAAATACATGTTGCTATTCCTCTTGCGGGTGCTGGTTTCGTTTTTTGGAGCAGTAGAAATATTAGCTATAAAAAAAGAATTCCTTGGCAGACTTTTTCAGCTCTTCCCTTGGAAGAACATGGTGACAATTATAAAATCTCAGAACTTACTTTGAGCAACACTGGTGTGTCATTGGCATCCCTTCTCAGAAAGTTCACCTACTCATCTTGAAACAGTGCCTGGATTGAAGAGAGTTGTCATCATTACCTGTTTCACACTGATTAGCTGATACTCTTCTGCAAAACCCATGTCTGGGAGGAGGGAAGGAGCTTGCTGAGCCCTTTAGAAGTTCAGGAGAACTTTGCCATGACTCATGCAATGACTGAAGATGCATGTTCCCAATTCACCAAGTATTGAGTAAACTTGAATTGTTGGTGTCATTTCTTTGTGCAGTTAGGGAAGTACAACAACAATTTAAAAAGTAGCAGGTGGCAAATATTTATATGTCTGTCTTTAGAAAAACAGGGAGGTGAGCTGAGGAGTCTTTGTGTGATCAGCAGTGCAGAGTATGGAGTGACCCATTAATGTTTTGTCCTACTAAGTTGAAGAAATGTCTGAAGAATAACCTGATGTGTCAAAAATATCTTCCTAAAGCAGGTTAATAATTTAGATTAATTCCTGAATTCTTGTGAAAAATAAGCATAGTACTTGCAAAATGAACTTATGCCCTGTCCTACTCCCTGCTGATTTCTTTTCAGCTTTGACTAGACTGAGAGAGGACAACTTGGCACCAGTTTACCGTGGCAAATTTGTTGATTTATAAGGACTGAAATCTCTGTGGCACTTTTTCCCCCCTGCAATCTGAAGATGAAACAGAAGGACTCAAGAATGCAAAACCCACTATTAATGAAAGTGACAAATAATAAATTTTATATAGGTACAGAAGAATTTATATTCATCACTTAAACTACCAGTAACCTTGGTAAGATAACCCAGCTGATGGAAACACAGAGCTCCTAGATTTTCAGCAAAATGTTCCATTGCAGTATTTAAATACGGATGCTAGAGGAAACACTGAAAATGAAGTAAAAATTGAGGTGGGAAAGAAAGAAATGGCTTACAAAGGGCTGCTTTCCTTTTCACCTGACATACAGAAAGTATCGTAATGACAGGGAAGATCGCACAAAGAGTGCAGCTTGATTAAGTGTGAGACCCCTGATGTTTCAGGCTTGGGTTGAGTTTCTGCTCGTCTGCAGCATCTGGCCCATTTGCTGGCCCCTGAGCGTGAAGCTTCGGTGATTCTTAGCAGGAGTTACAGCTTCCCCTGCTAGACTTAGCTCTTTAGTTATCCAGAATAGGACAAATCAACATCTTTAAAGACCAAAGCTATCTGATTATTTCCATCCACATAATTTTCAGATTGCCCTTGAGCATTCTGCTGTCTCCTAGATCTAGGTAACAGTTTTGATCGGATTTCCCATGCTTTTGCTCACTGGGCGCTGAATATTTTTGTGTCCATCTGCTCACAAACTGGAGCTGGAAGTGCACATGTGAAGTTCCAGCTGAGATCCCATTTGTACGGAAGGAAGCCTGTCACAGTTTTCTATGCTACTTTATATAAAGCATTCAAACCTAACTCTGGTTCCTGGACATTGACCTTTTTTTGGTCCAGAGAGCCCTGCTTGAGCTTTCTAATAACTAACAGAAACCAGTGCCTCCATTATGCTATCTTTGGTTCTGGTTACCTCCAAGGAGAGGAAGGGATGGCATGAAAAATCTAAATATTAAAAAACCAAAAAGCCTTACCAGAAGTACATTTTCATAGTACCACTTGCTGTTTGCGTTTTTATAGGTCAGGCTAATTTGAAATGCATAGGCAAATCTTTCGGGTTCCCTCCTACTCCTGCTTCCTATTGTGAAGGTAAAAATTCCATTTTATGGAAGTTGATTAGTTACTTGTCAGTATTTTTAGCAAGGTTGTGCCTGAATGAAGTTTAAATCATAGCAGAGGTGAATGTATCTTGATGGGAGCCACATACCTCAAAATGCAGCCCTGTCTGGTTCAGCTGGGATCAACTATAATTCTCTGCTCATTAAATCATTTCATTTTGATAAAATACATTAAATGAAAAAGTTTTTAGAAAAAAAAAGAAAAAAAGGAAGATGTCACATTTTTCCTGCCAAAAAACCCCTCTGTTAATTACAGGGCTTTTTCTTTCAAAGGAACATCCGTGTCTGTTCATATGCATCAACCACACTAACTAGAAAATGTATTTCAGAAAAATAATCTGTAAAAAAATAATAATAGGAATTTCTGATTAGTTTTGGCTGCTGAAAAGATTTACTTATTCTTCAAAGAGTTTAAATAAACATCTGATAAATATAAGCTACAAATAATTGTTATTGGTATTTAAATGTTTTGCAAATTTTGGTTTTGTCTTTGAGCTGAGAAAACAGTTATCAAATTTTATTGATATATGCTTATTTATTTTGCAAACGTTTATGAAAATCTTGGGTTTAATTTCCTTCTGCTTCACCTACACCTTTGTATTAGGAATGTTTTACATACTGTGAAATATTCTACTGTAGTGAGGATAATTTCATTACTAATTGTCAGGTACTCTCATTATTATAACTATGAGGTCCATAAAAATGCCTATTAAAAATACAAAAACAATATGAAGTCCCCCTCCTTCTCCAAGCAAATGACTCACGCAGGCACACTGATCAACTAAGATAATATATTAAATAGTTACACCCTTGCTGAGTACCATCTATTTTCTCACTGACTCATCCTTTTTAGCTACATGTATAGCCAGTTCTTAATTATATATTAGCTAATCATGTATTTCACAGAATCACAGAATCACAGAATGTTGGGGATTGGAAGGGACCTCGAAAGATCATCTAGTCCAATCCCCCTGCCGGAGCAGGAAGCTAAACAATTTTATTTCATCCTCTTTTGAACTCCAAAAAGTATATCAGTTTCAGATCCACATGCAAGTCTCTAGCTTCTTCTCATGGGAGTCTTGAGTTATTTTTAAAGCCTGAAGCTTTGGCCCATCTCACTGAGCTGCATGAAAATCAGTCATTCAAAAGACCAACAGTCTTGTGCGGGACCAGCCTTTGGTCATGGCATGCTTAGATAAAGGACTTCTCTATCAACCACTGCAACCATATTCACCTTTATGAATGCTCCAAACTTCCAGCTTCCCCTCCAGGTCCTTTCTAGAGCTCTTATGAGCCAGTAGTCTCTAATTTCATCTCATTCATTTCATTAACCCTAATTTTTCCAGCTTGCTTTTATTAAACTTGGAACTGAAAAATGTGCTATTTGCCCATTAGATCTCTTATGATAAACAGCTTGTTCATTGTCATTACACCAGCGTGAAAATCCACTGAGGATGACCAAGACAGGATCTTGGTGCTCTTACAAACTGCCTTGATTGCGTGCTACAGGCACAGCATGCTCTCTCATATCCAAGCACTGGTTATCTCAGACACAAGAATACTAGAAATAATCTAATGTGTATAACGGAATAAGAGGGAAGGATGCATTTTATGTAAATTTAATCAGAAAGTCCTGAAGTGGTTTGGAAAGTTGGCGGAATATAATATACCTGAAGACTCTTGTGTTGCTTCTTAGCAGAGATGTTGTCGATTGGTTGGGTTTCATGCAACACGGTGCATGTTAATGGAGTAGAGAACTCTTCTTAGCAGTAGAAAAACCCCATGGTGGACTCATGGGCGGGTTTAGCACATGTTAAGCTGTATGGTGAAATTGGCTACTTGATATGAAAAAAAGTTGATAGCACACTCAGGAGCTCCACAGCCTATTTGTGTGCTGTAGCCTATTCTGGCACAGGAAATAGATGTAATGAGACAGTTCTCCAAAAGTCTAACATATTGGTGTTGGAGATACAAGAGGTATGTTGGTCTGTGAAATCCCTGCTGGATTGGACCATCAGCACTCAATATTGCCATTTCTTTTGCTCATCATGGATATTTCAGCATGCACCTTTTGCACTGTTTTAAATAGTTTTATTGTAGGAAATCCCTCCTGCCTCCTCTATCAACCATGTTGCTTACTGCTGTGAAATTGGCAGTTCAGAATCCATTAACTCCCAGCTGCAAGACAGATGGCATCTGTCTGTGGTGAGAGAAGGTTTGTTGAGGAAAAAGCCTTGCAAATGTTTCCCAAAGGACATCAGACCTTACTTTTCCTGCGAGAGATGCGGGCAGCCTTGATTAGAAATAGGCCCACATCTTCCTTGTTCTTCACGGGAACAGGTGTTTCTTCTGCTTTGCCAACCATTTAAAAATAAATAAATAAAAAATTGCTAGTTCTGGCTCTGAGTACATCTTGTTGGTAGCCCTGTGAGCATCACCAGCTGAAATTCAGAAATTAGGCGATTTGGTCTTTATTGTGACAGTCAGAGAGATATAAGAAGGAGCAAGCCCAGAGGGTGGAAAGGAAATTGGACATTGTGCATGTTGTGTTGCTTCCTTTCAAAGCTGGTTAAAGGATGGTAGATTGCAACAGCTTTTGGCTCTTGACTGTGATTTCACACCACAAACCAACCTGACACCAAAGAAAGAAAGATTAGCAGAAAAATGATTCATTAAGCATTTGTGTTGCCATGGTCTTGGCTCTGATATTGATCTGTCCTCTGTATGTGTGTCACCAAACCAGGACTCATCACACTTGGAATGAATGGAGAAAGGGAAATACGACACATTGCTACTTTCTTGACACATCCATTTGAACTTTCTTATAAACATGCAGTTTAAAGCAGGTTCCTAAACATATACCTCACTATATATATTCCTCAAACTACCCTCCTTTGTTTGCCTTCTCCCTAGCGTATGAAGATGTCATTCTTAATCTCCAGCATTTCACAGAAATAGAAGGTCAGATCCTGATGTAAATTCATGTGTGTCTGCTAAAGCTGGTGGGGCTACACCAGCAGATTCCATTTGGGAATCTAGGTCGAAGAAAGCAGATGCCCAGTGCTTTATGGCCTTCACATACATATGTGCACACAGCCTTATGGATTGAAAAGTGCAGCTACAGCATAAATGCTCCATTTGAAATTCTCTTACAACAGCATTCAAGCCTATACTGTAATTATACATATTGTATTTCCTTGTATTCAGACCCATGGGGAATTTATATTGTCCTTGCTAAAGCCAGAGGGACTGAAGGAAAGCAGTCATTTAATGATTCAGCTGTCTTGGGCTCTATGATTTAATCAATCATCTGAAAGAAATTTTTAGATTCTTTGTGTTTAGAGTTCTCTTGTCTGAGCAGAAAATGTTCCCTTTTTGAATTGCTTTAATAGCTGTATTTATGCAGCTGAAAGTTCCTTAAGAAATGAAAGTAAATTCAAATTGCTGAGAATGCCTAGATAATTTATCGGAGAATATTCAATTAGAATATATTAATATTTTAGATTTCCATCATTAATTTAATATTCAGAGATTTAATTTAGTCGTTGAATTGCTGTAGTGCCATGCGTGGGTAGATTGTTAGGCTGAGTGCTTAAAACACCTGCCACAAATGGGTGAATCTCACTTTGATTCCCAAGAGCACAAATGCCTTTCTACTGACATGAGTCTTGCAGGAAAAACTCAGACACTAAATCCTGCCTGTGCTCTGCATTTTCCCATAATTGCAGAATGGAATAATACAATCTTCTAGCAGAAATAAATGCAAGAGCTTTATTTATTTATGCATTCAAATCCAGACTGAGGGGGAACTTGGTGCCTTGTGGTTCTGAGTTTTTCACTGTATTACTGAAGAATTTCATTTTGCCAGCCTGGCCTTGTTACTTACTCAAGGAGAACCGTTATAAGTGAGGTTGGGATTTTAAGATGATTGACACTCTGCAGACAAATATCAAGGACTCCCATTGCCCAGTTCAGCTAAAAAGACTGCCCTTGTGATTTTGCCATTTTCCAGTGTGCTTTGGGAATAGTACCATGAGTGGGGAAAAGCTCCATTAAATCATAAAACAAACCACTAAGTCATAAAATGCCATGTGATTTGGAAGTGATAAATTTCCATCTAATGTAGTACCAGTTGCATGAAAGAAATGGAACCAATTTTTAATTTCCCACACAACATAAAAACTGAGATTCTCAGAAGCTGTTCACAGCAATGAGGCTCTGCTCCCACTCCTATTGGGAAGTATCAGCATGAAATTTCAGAAGCCTCACAATTCATTGAGAATGTTTCTGATTTCCTTCAGGTTTAAGCAGAATCTCGAGATGTTGGGGTTTTGGTTGATTGTTTATAGTATGGCTTAAAGTCAGGTTGGAGTCCAGGTGCCCTCATTACAGGACTGGTCTTTGTGCTTGGCACTTGGTGTCTTAAAACTAATCATCCACATATGTGGATGATTAACGTGGTACAAATCCTGGTCATATTTGTGCTAACACAGTCCTAGAAAGCAAAAGCATCATGTAGGTACTAATTTTGCAAGCATGAAAAACAGAGAAGTTCTGAAGAATAAAGTACAGCAAAAATCTGGGGTGCGGTGAGTCAAACCAAGAGAGTACTGGGATAACAAACCTTTGGTCTGACCTCATGTTATGATGTTTTAAACTGTTTTGCAGTCATTCAGCATCCCTGTGAGGCAGTGGGATGGGATATATTAGCAGGTTATTTATGATCTCACCACCAACTGCTACTTGTTAAAAATTTGTAAGTTAGATCCGTATGGTCATTGCTGAGGTATTTTTCCATATGCTTTGGTATTTTTCTATACAGGATTTGATCTTTTCAACCTGTTTACGTAAATGAGGACTGTCTGTCTTTCTCAAAAATAAACCAAAGCAGAAAAGATGAGTGGCTTTGTTCAAGACCGCAGAGCTGTTGCCACGGCCATGAGCAGCACTCTCTGGTTATTGGCATCTGGGCCTGTCCTTGAGTTATTTGAAGAATCTCATAATAGTCTTGGGTTTTATCAAGTATTCAGAAATCTTTTGTTGGTAGTTATATTAAATCACTTAATTTTGTGTCTGAGTTCAGCTGCTACATCTGTGCATCAGGTCTGCTAATGTACAGGCATGTTTTTACAGTGATTCAAAGGTGCTTGTCCGCCACGATCCAGGGACTAAGCAGCAGCTCCCTTTCTCTGCTGCACCTGTCAATTCCTCCACCACCACCATCCCCATCCAGCCCTTAAGTTTTCGCTCCTGCTCCAAATTCCCCTCAAGAGCAGGAAATGTAGGAAGCACAGAAGGATAAGTACCCCTTGCCTTGAACTGTCGTACCAAGCATACTGCAAAATAGTTCATCAATCACTCCAAAGAGTATTTAGCTGCAATACCCCATTGCACATATTGCAACATATCATTACATTCCCATCCTCTCCAGAAAGTGAGATAACTGTAATAGCCGCTCAGTATGGCTGTCATTATGTGTAGAGGCAAAGACATAGTCAGAGCTAATGTACACAGCTCATGAAAGCTATTGAGAATCTGTAGAGACAGAGTGTACACAAAAACACTGGGTTAATTTGCTAAGAAAAAAGCTTTAGTTTTGCTCATGCCTTTTCCAAAGAAAAAAATAGTAATAATGAAAAAAGATGAGACACAAACAGAGACAAAGAACTTGCAATCTGCCTCTTTGCTGCAGTAGTTCATTATTTAACACTCATCACCAACATTAGTAATAGGTTACTGTGGGACTTGGCTTCCTTGATGAGTTGAAATGGAGTCCCAAAGACACAGTGGCACTGTGTGGGTGTGAGTTTGGATTTGCAGAATGATGGTGCAGGTATAACGTTGACAGCTAGGCTCTTGCTGAAATTCACTGTATCAGGCTGGAGTGAGACAGGAAGGAAAAAACCCATCCATGCTTTTTCTTTCCTTACTATTGCTTATGTTCTTGGTAGTCTGCACCACTGAAGAATTAAATTCAGCACCCTGGAATTTCAGATGTCAGCTTTTAACGTTTTAGATCATTTACTCTTGGGCTAATTTTAAGCTTTCGCTGGTGCAATTAATTGTTTTATTTATAAGAACTGAGATTTTCGGTGATAAAGGTGTCACCATCTATATCCTTTCTCAGCTGTCTCTAATGCAGACTGATGAGAGGTGTAAGCCATCCTTAGATGATGGGGCAGGAAAAAGGGGATGTGCAGCAGGTTACCACGTTTCCATTAAATGCCTCCTTTCTTTGCTATTTGTTCTTGCCTATAGCTCTTAACCATGTTTTTAATAGCATTCATATTCTTAATAACATTCATATTTGTTGCTAATTTCCTTAATTTAAAGGACATTTTCCTCTTATCCCAACGGTTCGACAACTTAAAAACAAACAAACAAAACCTTGGATTATATTAAGGGAAACATTTTGCCCAAGGCAGTTTGGGTATCTGCAGATGGTGCTGAACATTTTGGCCCTTGTTCAGCAGAAATTTTAAGT
>NW_010323790.1:150736-158336 GCF_000700745.2 Antrostomus carolinensis | reverse complement strand
CTCTTCCGAGTCTATTTGGCGTCTGTAAACTAAGGACATGAGCAGTACCTTACTGGATTAAGACGAAGCATTCAGTCTTATGCAGCTGGCCATACTTATAGGGGATTGGTTTTGGTTTTTGGGTTTTTTTTACATTTCTAATGTTATTTCCTTTTCCCTGCATGCATCATAGCATATAGAGACCACACTTACAGACATACACAAGCATCTGAGTCTTCAAATATGCCACACAAACATATTCCCTTTTTCCTAACAGACAAAGCCAGAAACTAGCCAGTAGAGCTGGGTTTCATTTTTTTGGCACTAGGTAAGGGAAGCTGAATTTCTTTTCCCTCCATGAACAAAGAAACTCATCCATTTGGGCAGGGTGAGCTCACCCTTCAAGAGAGACGGGGTTTGGCCACAGGTGTAGGAGTTTTTATCTTTCTCACCATAGACAAATGAGGTGTGTTTGACTGCAACTGAGCTTGACTCTGGGTACTCTGTGGAAAAAAGCCTCGAGGAAGAGCAGGGGCTGTTCATGCTTCAGTAAGGATGAGGGAGTTGTGCTGGTGAAGGACTTCAAGGTGAGTGACTTTTTGGAGCATGGTGCGTGGCTCAGCTAGAAGTGGCTGGAGGGGAAGGCAAAGGAAGCTGCTCTGACCAAAGCTCTAGTGTCCTGTGTAGAAGAGAGCAAGCTAGCAAGAGTGAAAATGAGGATTTGGTGTGGCTTGTGGTGTCATTTCACGTTGTTGAAGGGTTGGGGATGCACTCAGCCTTACACGGCCCTGGTGGGTCCCTGCACCATGTGAGGTTGTGCTTCATCACTGATCTGTTCCTGGATGTTGATAGGCAAGCAAGGAGATAGCAGCTGGGGGATGAGAAGTCAGCATGAGCTGTTATTCCAGTAAGATGGTGTTTTTAGAAAACTTTTCATACGATGTGGAATGGGTCTGTTCCCTGCCTCAGGTCTGTGTGTGGTTTCTGGGATGTGTATATGTGTGTAAATATATACACAAGTATATGAGATATGGGTGGAAAAAAACTCCTGCAGGGTATTCAGCCTTGTCATCATGAACCACCTGGGTGTGCCCTCCCCTTGCAAAGCTTTACCTGACTAATTCCCCTTTGGGGATCGGGTTTTGGAAACCAGGACTAAGCCTCAAGAAAGCTTAGATTTTTTTCTAGTGGAAATATTAACAGACCCTTAAATGCTGTAGTGCTGGCAGACGTGGCTGGGACACTTCACCTTCCTGACTTCTTTTCACTCATGATCTCCACTCATTTTAATCAAAACATTACATGACCTGTGGAGGTATTTGCATCTGTATTTGGGTTTACAGTCCTTTCAGGCTGTTTTGCAGTTGACTTATTTGTTTGATTTGTGCTTCAGGGCTTTGTGAGCTATAATATATATTTAAGTAAATAAGCTCATTTTACTGTCATAAAAAGTGAGGTAGTTTAAGAAGGAGAAAGGCCCCGTAGGCTTGTTATTTCTGTCCAAAAAATGAAAAGCACATGTTTTGAAAAGCTTGGATTCAGGGCCCATGGTTTGTCACTTTAGGGGAACTGGCAGTCCGTGGTCCTCCAGCAACCCCCTCTGCTAATGAAGCTCCTTGAGGGGAAGAGGGAGAGCCGCTGTGTCCCAATTACTACATACAGGACTACAAAAAATTCAGTGGAAACGGTCAATTTTCTGTATTTTCAAGTCACTGTGGAAAGTGCAGATAAAAGGCAGTGTTTCTGACTGCACTGTAAGCTGTTTGGAGTTATTTCTGAAGTAACATCACTGGAAGGGAGCATTTTAGTAGAGAGAGGTAAAGAAATTAAGATTAAGGATCTACACTAAAAGGTGTTACTAGTTAATCCACAGCCCTCTGAAGGGATTTCCATGAGTTGGGAAACAAAAATAAATGTTTGGCCAGCTTACATTTTCAATGTTATGGCTTGTAGTGAAGTGATGACACAATTTACTTACCAGTAAATAGCATCCAACTGCATCTAACAAAAAGAAATTAGAGTAGAAGAATCAGACATCATCAGAGCATAAATCTTTTGCAGAAGATTATAGCAGTTACTATTTGAAAGCAAAGAATTGAGAAGCAAGGTAGCAGTTTTCTTTCAGTGTTGGGAAATGCACCCTCTAATGTCTCCATGGAAAAAAGAAAATGCTGCACCAAAGCATTCACATTCAGCTTGATGGCAAAAACACTATTCGTTAGCATCTGTTTTTGCAGGGAAACTCCTGTTAAGAGAGGAATTTAAATATCGGAAGAAGCATTTCCAACAACTGTCTGGGCTTACCGAATATTTTTCAGACGGTGTTATGTTTATGGCGCAGATTTTTGTATGCTAAAGGAAAAGGCAATTCAAAATTTATGAAACAGCTGCTGTGTCTTTTGAGCACCTAAGGGACAGAATGACACAACATATATGTATTTCTGAAGATGTTAAAAGAAAAAAAACTTGCTCTTATTCCTTTTGAACCATAACCCGTGGTATCTGCAAGTATTAAAATGTTTTCTTACGGTTTTTTAATTAGACATGAATACAAAATTTAACATTCGGGTACAACGTGCTATTAGGAAATCAGCTCTTTTCCTTCTCTTTCTGTATCCATCCAGTTGTTAAACGCCCCACTCCCTTCTTTTTTTTAACCTCTTGTTCTTAATGAGACTTCCTCCTTCTCCCCATGACTCTTTATGTAAGCAACCTTAGCTCTTGATTAATCGGTAATTAGGGAAGGAGTCATACTGATTTCAAGTCTCTATCATACTCTCCAGCTGAAATTCAAAACTTGAAATCTAAAGGAAAGCTATAATGTCAATATTATGCTATGTCTAACCATATGATAACAAAATCACATCAGAGTGAGATCAGGCAATATCTATTTATATAGGCACAAATCTGTCCTGCTTGCTACTGGCTGTAACATAATCATAGTTCTCTCCCACGGCTGCTTTCCACACACATTCCCTGTTATTACCTGCCTTTGTCATCATCAGCATTCAATATTTCGCCTTAAAGTTTACTACACCCTCTGTCATATTATCTGCCACGTACTGTTTCACTTCACTTCATGTTTGCTGAGCAGTTAGGGCCTAATTCAAAGTTTAATGAGCCCTCATTAACCTCCATGAGCTTTGGATCAATCCCTTGTAGTCTAATATGGTAATAATGCCAGGGTATTATGGAGTTAAAAGCTACCATACAGTGGTCTGAGGATAAAGTCACTGCAGGCGTGCAGCTTAATGGGGTATTAATTGGATAGAGGGTATTCATAAGTACTGAGCACTGAGTGTGTATATTGTTGAGAGAACAGAATAAATGCTGAATGGTATGATCTTAAAGTCAGGAAACCTTGAGTTTCCCTTTGCATCGGTCTATAACGATATATCAGACATTGGAGGAGTTGCTGCAGATTGGGGAGGGTTTTCTGGCCCAGGTTAATGGGTGCTGTCACTCACAATTCATCTTCTCAATTGTAATCCTGTTCTGAAATTCTGCCTGCGTTGGCTCCATCAAAATCATTCTTCGAGAAGTGATGTATTTGCAAAAAGATGGTAGTCTTGGAAAGAATTCGTCAAAAGGAGCTGCTAATTACACACAACAGCTTTTTCATTTCCCTTTTTCTTCTCTGGGATAAGGTGCTTTCAGCATATCATTCAAAATAACCTGAAACAACCAGGACAGTTGTGTTGTCTGAGCTCTTGTTGCAATAAGCCTGCTGTAAGCACGCCATCAAGGCTCACTCCATATTTCTATGGACTGCTTAGGATAAAGAAATGCAGTGAGAATGGCCTTCCTTGACTTTTTATGCTGTTTCAGATGTTTAAAGGGTAGAAGTCCTTGAAAGAAAGTGCATAGCAGTGTGGGAACATCCACAGTGCAGGAGCAAACCTTGGTCTGGGGCTGTGGAGCCATTCCAACATGCTTCCAGTTCCTCCCAGTAATGCAGAACAGGGGAGACCACTACCTCAGATGCAGACCTCTGAGTAGTAACAACACGTGTGGACAGGGATAAACCCCTGGCCGGTCCTCAAACCTGCTTGGACCTGATCAAGAGAACAAAATTGCATGGCAAAGCTGGTGGAAGTGGCCAGCAACACGAGGACAATGTCCAGACTGTCCCATGTGAACATGCACAGAGCGAAGGTGCAAGGGATGGAGCGCTGTCAGTGCTCAGCATCCCTGGGACTGCAGCCAGCATCCAGCACCACCCACCCTGGGTGCCTCAAGACACAGCCTGGCAGCTCTGCATCCCAGGGACACTGGGTCCCATCTTCTGGCTGGGCTGACTTCAGCAGGCTGTGGTGGCTTTCACAGCTCCGTGGCAGGGACCCAGGCTGCTGCTGCCCGTTGTTAGGGGTTACCACATGGGCAACCGTGGAGAGTTTTGATATTTTCAAATAATCTTTTCATCAAGAGAGGAGGACTGATTCCTTTCACTTACTCATCCTAGGTACTCTCTGTGCCTCTTGCTTTTTTTTTTTTAAAGAGCTATTCCTTTCCTTCTGTGAAGCCACAGATGTAACAAGTCCTGTCTTCCCCCATGCAGCCAAGTGCTTTTCCTGTTGGGCTGCTGACAAGTCACTTTTTCTCCGTATAGCTAAGAAAAAAAAGAACAATCACATATGTAATCATTATAGAAATGTTTTTCTGGAAACTCCCAGTACATGCTAGCTCCAGAAGATATGTCCCAGTTCTATTTTATTTTTAAGCGAAAGGCTGTGTAGTAGTTGTCTCTGTGCTGCCTGTGCCAGCCTATGGTGCTCAGAACCAGTTCTTGCCTATCCTAATCCCATATGTGAACCAGGCTGGAACATATAGGCTGAGGACTAGGAAATTCTGCTTCATTTGATGTTGTCCTTTTTAATCTTCAATTGATTAAGCAGCTCCTAAAATAAGCCTCCCATTTGAGAAGTTTTCTAATGCCCTTCTTTCCCTTCCAGAGCAATACTGTAGCCTACACACCTGCCTTCCTCAGGTCTTGACATTCCCAATGCTCCCCCTGGACTTGTTCCCTGTCCCTCCATTTTGGGTCTTATCTACACAGTTTAATTTTTGCTGCTGTGTGTTCCCAGGAGAATCTCCCCATGTGCTTTCTCTGTCTCAGATGGTACCCATGCTACTGCTCAGCCCTTTGAAATCAGGAGTTGCTCACAGTCCATGAAAACTGTGAGGCCAGCTGAAGTCTCATCTGTCTCTAGTTCTTGCACCTTCAGGCTCCAATCCTGTGTCACTCCAAACCTTTCTTCTCAGGCATGAGATTAAGAAATATTTAAAAAAAAAATAAATAAATAAATTAAAAGTCACGTAGACTTGCAGTGTTTCCAGGAATTGAGAATGTAAATACAGAGCAATCTGTGATGAAACCTTGAGCATTCCCACTGTTGCCTCTCCTTGGACTTATGTGCCAGTTAAATGTCACCGCTTCAGTTTTCTTGAAAAGCTGTTGTGTTTTCTTCTGGGACAGCATGGGTGGAAGCGTGGGCATTTTACAGCTGAGGGTATTGCTTTAAGGGTTGAATCAAAGTGTGGGAGATTTCATTAATCTTTTTCATTCAGTCTTTCTGGTTGAGCTTTTTTTGTTTATAATTATATATCTATCTGATTGAGAAAGATGTTTATCTGTGCATTTTGATGTTGAATGATCAAGAAGAAAGTACGGACAGGATGTTTTTAGAACCTTTCAACCCTGTAGTTGTAGCCACTTATACTGATAACTCACACTGGAAAATGGAATGTGAATCAGAGAAAACACGGGAAATAATAGGAGGAAAATGCAGAATCAATTTCTGATGAGTTATATTAAACCCAAAGATCTTCCACTTCATAGAGAAATTATTTAAGTTTCATGCAGCTTTTGAGATTATGACAAGCTGAACAACTTGTTCTGGCTTGGTGCTCAAGCGCCATATGGTACTACTTCAGCAATTTGATGTGATATTGTGAATAAGAGTGCATGAGTAGTGAAATGTTTGGGGTTTTTGTATCATATTGGCCTTCTGCAGGAGACGTTAAAAATGAATTCCGTTTAGAGTAAGGGAAAGGAAAAAAAATAAAACCATAAACCTGCAGGTTTCAATAGCATAATTGCAGCAAACAAGTGGAAAATGAATTTGTGATGATTAGGAAAGCAGTTGCTGACAGAATCCTTTGGACAGGTGGGGATGACCCATATTCCACAGGCACTGCTCTCCTTTTAGGTGTTCTCCAGTACAATGCTAATATTCTCTTTGAGGAAAATTCTTTATATGCTGGTTTCTCTGTACAAGACTAGCGGTTTCCAAATAATAATAATTGTTATGCAAGTGGAAATTAACTCTATGTGTGTAAAAATAAAATTTTAGGTTAAGTTTGTAATCTCAGACAAATACATGAAAATAATGGTCAGCAAAAGATAATAAAATCTCAATGTACTTGTCTGAAGAAGGACCATCACTATACCTTACGTAACTTTTCTACTAGAGATAGGAAGTTCCTTCCTTACATTGTGTTGCTAAAAGCAGTTCATGGGTAGTAGAATGTGACTAACGAATTCTGGAGGATGAAGTAATGTGAAGATGTGAAGTCAGGTACAATTCACAGGTAGTGATCTCTCTTAGTGTGTTAATAGTCAGTTTCTAGTGAATTCTGGAGATGCAGCAGAGCCACTTCTAAATACGTGCATCAACTAGGATGGGTTTGAAACAATCGTTTCTGTAAATCGTATCTCTGGAGACAGCTGTGGTGAATGGAGAAGACCATGTTGGCATGTGGCTGTGCAAGACCATCATGAACTGTAACTGTCAATCCTGGTGAGCCCAGAGGGGACAGAACAGGTCCACCAGTCCAGATCTGACCGCAGGAACCACTGGGAGGTGCAGGGGTGGCACAGGGGCTGTCTGAGGAGCCATGAGTTTATTCTCTTTCCTGTAACTGAAAGGTCTTAACCTGCTTAGAGAGATCGAAGCTGAGGCTTTGACCTGGCAGCTTAGAGGATATCACTATTGGGTAATTTTATCTTCTCTCTGTTTTTAAATGTACTCTAAAATGAAGAAAAAAAAAAAAAAAATTCCCAGCCTGTCCAGAGCAGAGACCCTTGAGGTTGTGGCAGGTGCTGGCTAAAGACAGACGAGCCCAGGGCTATTGGTGTTGCTCTTGCAGTGCTTGCTCTGAAGCCTTGGGGTGTAAAGGAGAATTTTTCACACATTCACCTAGATGTTTGTCTCTGTGCCAGCAGCAAAGGAAGGAAGGTCTGTCCTGTGTACAGTAAGACTGATAATTCCTCCAAGGTGTGGGTTGGGGGCTAGAACCAACTTTACCGGTGGCTGCTGGGGCACAAATCTAAGGACCTCTGTAGCTGTGGCTTCAAGGAACCTGCTCTAGTGCAAGTGCTACAGCAGAGAGAGGCCTTGGTGAGCACATCCCTCTTAAATGCAGAAGTTAGGCCACCATTAACCTATGCAAGAGAAACTTCCCATTTATTATTGCCCTTGCAGGCTCCTGAAAATAACTTCTTTGCATGTTTTGGTTTCCTCAACATATAGTTAATAATAAATGCTCTTTTCGGTTTTTTTTTTGTTTTGGGGTTGGTTTTTTTTTGGGGGGGGGGGGGGGGGGGGGGGGTGGAAAAAAA
>NW_010323790.1:150028-150696 GCF_000700745.2 Antrostomus carolinensis | reverse complement strand
GGGGGGAGGGAGGGTGGATTTAAGAAGAATAAGGATAGCTGAGAGTAAATTTTTCAATTTTTGCATGCAAACTCTTGTGAAAACTTGGGTGTAAACTTTAAACAAAGGCTGCACGATGAGGAGGGAAACGTGGCCAGTGAACATGCAAGTGACCAGTTAGATTGATGCAGAGCTGATCACTTGAGAGTCCGTGATGCTGGAATAACTAGTCATACTGAATGCGTGCCTTGAAAATTTGGCCCTGTTTCCAACTCTGAATTAGAGCTGTACTGGGAGAGTTTTAAGGGACAAGTGCTGCTTTGAACACAAACTGTTCATATGGAAAAATGTCTGGTTTTTGTTTTGGGTTGTTTGGGGGTTTTTTTGTAATAAATTTCAGACAGTAATCTTGGGATTTGTCATATCTGGATGTTTCCCTGAATTTGTTTTTCAAATGGTTTTTGGTTCAGAATAGAGCTTTAGTTTATAATGTATATAGTGCCTCCATCCACAGAGTTGACTGGTTTTCACTTGCTGTTTTGCATTGGTTTTATACTGTGAGGATTCCTTTCTTCTTGTTCTTAATATATTCCCAGTTGGAATTTAGTTTCTGAAAAAAAAATTCTGCCTTGCTGCAGTGATTTTTAGCAGTTGTATCCTTTTATGCTTCATTCTCACACAGTATGAAC
>NW_010323790.1:146432-149999 GCF_000700745.2 Antrostomus carolinensis | reverse complement strand
CCTGCTTTTCATTAATCTACACGGGGCAAGGCCCATGATGTGTCCCCCAAGGATGCGGCTGCGCCAGCCGCTCGCCTCATGCTCTGTGGAAGTCCCTGCCTACAGAGATTTTCATGGGGCATCTACTGACTCGCTTTTGAAGTCTGAACTTAAAACTGATTTATTTATTTTGTAATGGATAGGTTGGCTTGCCGTCCTGGTGAGTTATCTCCTTTTGTTAAGCTCTTTGAAGCGCTAGAGATGCTAAAATGTTGTATAAATCCAAGTTGCTGTTACTGCTCATGTGAAGTAAACGGTGCATAGCGTATTCATAATACAAGTACACAAAACCAATTGCAGCTGAATTATGGGTGACACCTGGTAAAATCAAAAACGAGGAACTGATAGAAATTAAGCAGTAAATTATCGAACAAGGTTGAGGTCCAGACTCGCTTCCTGGGGCTCCAGTTCTCACTTGCAAATTGAATTGTGGCTGAATCTACAGCTACAGCTACCTGGCTTTTGTTCTCAGATACTTAGTGGTCTCAGACTTCCAATTCACAGTTGAATTGCAGGCACAAATGTTGTTGATGCTGAGAGAAGCTAAATGACTTGTCAAAAGTCAGAAAGAAAATCCAGGGTATATTTGAGAACTGAACAGAATCTCCCAAATCCCCCAGTGTAATCCCCTCACTTTACCTTTTTTGCATTTGTTCTGGAGTTATAAAGATGTTACTGGTGGTAACTTGAAAGCAGAGCTGATAGATATTTCTACAAAAATCTAGTTTTAAAAACAAAATTCAACCAAACTGAAACTTATTTTGAGTGTTCACTTTCCATATTATCATCAGCATTATTACACTCTTAATAATGAACAAAGGCCCCGGTGTTCAAAATCTGACTGTATTTTGACTAAAATTAAGATTCTGATTTTTATGTAGGGTTGTTTTGGGGTTTTTTTCACTGATTTTCTGCTATTCACTTTCTGAATAGCTTTTAGTTAAAATACAGTTGGGTTGTGCTCCTGAAATATTAGTTGGTAATTCTCACATTCATTCAATCCCAGGTTTTCCAACTATATGTACTTAAAAATGTAACCACTTTCCTACTGGTGAGAATATAGTACTAACTGGTTTTTTAAGCCTAGTACTGGGTGAACTGTGCTGGTTTTGATGTTGGTGATAAAGCTTTAATTGCACTTCTGAAATCCTTATCGTCCGTAAAATAGTACTGCTAAACTAAACAGGAATATCATTGCATTAAAACTAGGCAACCTGGAGATGAAGAGACAGTAGGTTTTTTTTCTATTCCAACCAGCATGGTTTCAGTTTTCCTACTTTGCTTTTTAACATGTTGCCGCTTGCGTAGCAGCGTGTATTCCCTACCACCGTACAGAGATTTCCGCACAGTCTCATAACTTTGTCCTACTCCCTCCTTCAGGGAAACAGTGAAAACTCTACTTGAATCCAAACAGTCTTTAATTTCCTGAAGATTTATCTGCAGCCAAGCCGTATTTGAACAGCTTGCTGCATTCACGGCTTCGCTATGTTTTGAACATGTTGCCATGTTTGGATGGCAGGAGGTTAGGAGAAGGTGGCACCGCTCGGAGATGTGCCGTCTTCAGGGAGGTGCTGTTTGACCCTTAACTCCTTGTTTTCATGCCTGATGTGGAGTGCTGTTGTACATATGTAATGATATCTGCTGTGGGGTAGTAAAGCAAAATTACTTTTAAAATTCTTAGTAACTGGAAAACAGGAATGAAAAATGTGATTATTGCAAAAAGGAATTTGCTTTCTTCAGCGGATGCTGAAGCTGCACCTGGCAGCAAGCATTAATAGGGCTTAGTTCACTTGATTGAACATTACTCAGGGGAGATTATGGGCCAAGTTTCCAGTCTTGCCAACAGTTTCTTTCTCCACTTTAATTCATTAATTAGGAGCTATACCTGTTTACATAATGAAGTGTGGGAGAGCTTTTGTCAGTGTGTTGCCATATGAAATGTCACGGTGTTCTCTTATCAGATTAGAAATGTCTGACCAGAAAGTCTCCAGCATTTCAGGACATTGCGTGTGTCTCAAGAAAATGAGCAGTTAATGATGGTGCTATTGAAAAAGTCAGTCCAGGCACATTTTCTACAGTGTAATTTCCCAATGCTCAGATATTTGAAAGTCAAAAAAATTCATACTTTTATGCATGCAGTGTTTAAATTTAAGCTGGTGTTTTCAAATGAGATATTTTAATTCAGTTGCTCCGTTTTGCTTAGAAATAGAAAACTATCATTTGATTACAAGTCAGGGCAGCTGGAATGAGTGATTTCAGTCATTGGGCTGTCCTGCCTCGCCAGAGCACGCCGATGCTGGGGGACAGGTCCTGTACAGGGTTGTACAAAGTTGATATGAAGTTGGCATCAACACGTGTAAAATTTTGGCAGCTCCCTGCTGGAATGGTGCAGACGATCCAGTGTGTGATAGCATGCCAGATGGGCAGTTCAAACACAAGCACGGGCATTTTTCAGACAGGAGCTGCACAGCAAGCAGGCTTCATCACAGGACGTACACCTTTCCACTTCAGCCGCTGCCAGCTGCGTACATAAACTGGTG
This sequence comes from Antrostomus carolinensis, assembly GCF_000700745.2. Lineage (NCBI taxonomy): Eukaryota > Metazoa > Chordata > Aves > Caprimulgiformes > Caprimulgidae > Antrostomus > Antrostomus carolinensis. The sequence goes on along the minus strand of NW_010323790.1, from coordinate 147,420 downwards.
CAAATCCCAGTATGAAGTCTCCAAACTGTTTGGCCTCATTAGGTCCCTAACCGGTTTATAACAAATGTGGAGATGCCAGGTTTACCTTGGTTTTAAGAGTGATGGTGATGGGGTTTGCATCTGCTTAACTCTTTCTGGTAACTGAGTACTGACATCCTCAGAAATGGAGCACAGCGTATGGTGCCCAAATAGTGAAACTGCAGCTTGTGCCAGGGTTGTGGTAATAAGGTTTCTATAGGTATGTATAGATTTCTGTCACTTTGGGGAAAGATGTAGGGCTGGCACCACAGAATATATTTAGGTGCAGGTTTTTTCTTTCTTTTTGTCAAGGACCTGTCTCTGTTATGATGTGATTGAAGATTAATTTTAGTGGATATTAGTATTTAAAAGGATTTTCCCCTCGTCTTTCATTTAATCCCTTTTTGCTGAATGTATGCTTCATTTCTTTCTATTCTAGACTGAGATTTTTTGAAGGGTATGGGGAAGAGAGTTTGCATTTCCCTTTTTGGCAGCTTGAGCTCTATGTGGTTTGTGTGAATTCATCTTTCAGGATAGAACATTTAAAGGCAAGAACTCCTCTTTGTGTCTGTGGAAGGGTAAAATCAAGCTTCTCCTACAGCGTGTTTCAAAGCGCTTCGTTAGGAAACAAGAGCATTTTACATTCACATATCCTAACCAGAATTCATTTTGAAGAGACTTAAAGGCAGTGACAAATAGAAGAGTTTTATAATGTGTAACTCGGCTGAACTGCTCGCATTCTGCAGAGAGGCATCCTTTGTGCAAAGCTAAAAATGTCATCGGCTAGAATGAAGTAATAGTCTAAAGTAAAATTCTGAGATTTAGCTTTAAAAATATGCTTCAAGCATTCACAATAGAGCTGTGCTTTTAAAGCAGTCAGACCTATCCCCTACAGATTAATTAGTAGTACAGTGCTTGATTTTGAAAAGGAGAAGATGGTAAAGGTGGCTGAATTGAAAAACTTGCCAAA
>NW_010323790.1:114403-146399 GCF_000700745.2 Antrostomus carolinensis | reverse complement strand
GAATGCTCTGCAAGGAAGCAGAAGGATGGTCCAGAGCCACACAAATCCCTCCACTATGTACTTGCTCCAGAGAAGGTGGCATCACCGTTTTGGGGTTCAGCACGGTGTTTCCTCCAGCACACAGCCTCTGCTCAAGCCTCCTTTATCCACTTTGAGGCTGTCAAATAAATGATTCCTTTACTCTTTTGGTCTGGGGATTGTAATATCCCTTGGCCACCACAGCAGATCTGTAAGGGAGAGAGAGACTGAATCCTCCCTGTACTCCAGCCTCTGCCTTCCTGAGAAAACAGGTCACGGTCTGATCCTGAAGCACATTACTATTAAACTTTACTATTAGTCTAGACGGAAGAAACAATATCAAACCAAATAGCTCGGCTTTGTAGAGGATTTAACATGCTCTTACAGTGACCTCATGTGGAACAAAGCAGCCACCTTGGTGCCCTGTGCCGGGGCAGAAAAGCTTCTCATCAGAGCCCAAGGCACCTCTCCTCCTGCACAGCTTTGCCTGATGGGCCAGCATGTTTCCTTACTTGTCTTGGGGAAGTTGAAGTGGATTTTTTTTTCCAGCTGAATGAGCTCTCACCTTTAGAAAAAGACTTCTCTGTTGATTGTTTCAGAGCCACAAGCTGCTTAGCATGTGCACACCGGAACTAGCGCTTGCCTTCAGCAGTTCAAGTATCCAACCTCATTCTTTGCATAATGGTTTTAATAAATGTTATATCAGTTTTAATATCATGGGTATTTCATTTACAAGGTGATGATGTGTTTGTCGAGCATGCAGTGCATTTCATTTAGCAGTTACATGCACTGAGGAATGCACTGAATAAAATATTACTTTAAAATTAAGTGATTTCTTTAATTCTATATACAGGCTCTCCGGGTTGATGCATATTACATCTGATTCAAATGGTGATGTAACTTCTGTAACCTAATTCTTCATGCAGTGTAATTTTTTTTCCATTGTGTTGTCCAGTGAATTTTATGAGTATTATTTGTTAATATGTTCATTTTGATGCTATTCAAATAAGGAAGCAAGTAATTCCAACACAGGGACTGATCATGCTGTGAAATTAGATTTTGAGAGCAGGCTTTTAAGAGAAATAAGGGGTCTGTTTGCTTTTTTTTTCCTTTAGAGAACTGTTGCTCCTGCGGTGTTTGCTTTGCCTTTGTCAGTGTCTGTAGCTCTGGAGCAGTTCTTTGGGAGATGGCATAGCTGGAGCTCCTCAAAAGCAATTCCCAGTCAAGGTTAGGGAGAGTGAACAAGTGGTCATCAGTGCAGGGGCTCCATCCTTCAGCAGAGCCACCCCCTGGTATGGGGACAAGGCAGTGGGGACACCTTGGATCATGTAAGACAGATGAGTGCTTTCAGCAGTCCCTCTGTGGACATGGATTCCCTTCTCCACATGGAGTGGAGCTGAGGACTACCCTCCTGCTATCCACTGGCTGAGGCTGCGAGGACTCTTCCCTGGAAGCTCCAGCCTTCCCTCATTGTTACATCCATCATTCCAGTAGCCTTCCACATTTGGGGTGCACTAAACAGTATTAAATTATCAGCTAGCTGAGCGCTTTCCTTTTGTCTTCTAACTTCTGCCTTGTTTGAGAGTAGGTAGAAAGGAAATCAAGGTGTACAGCCTCCATGCTGCATGAGTCACTGGTGTTGAGTCACTTTAAAGATGTGGGGGAAAAAAAACCATCCTGGTTTTTCTTGAGCTGTTCTGCAGCACTCTGGCAGTGTGCTGCTGAAGAGTCCACAAGACCTCTCAAGTACCTCCAGGCACAGTTTCGAAGCCCTTGAAAGTTTCATTGCTGTGTTGTTTGATACGTTATCCAACAGAATAAAATATTTCCACTTAATGTTTTAAACATGTGCAACACTAACCAGCTAGTGCAGAGAGACCAACAGCTAGCTCGGATGAGACAGCCTGCATCCCAAGCGGCTCCTGCTTCACGCTTACCAGTAACGAACTGCTGGAAATTGCAGTTCCCTCGTTTGCTGCTTTCATCGAGGATGGGAAGGGAAGGGAGGGGAAAGCTTTTTGGGAAGCTAAAGCCAACAGCCCTGTGCTTCCTGCACATTCCTGTGTATAAAAGGGAGGGAGATGATTCTGCTGCCATGGAGTAAAGGTTTTGTTGGCATGAAGTTGAGATGATCAGAAGAGTGAATTCATCCTGCAGGTTCTAGTTCATCAATTTGCCACCTGGAAGATGGTCCTTCCCTCTCTAAAATCCTGATAATTGCACAGAGAGATTAGAGATAGGTCCAGCCTGGATACTGGGAGGCAAACGGATGTGTTTGGAGTAGGGCAAGATCTGAGTCCTTCTCCCATCTGCAGCTGGGTCTGTGCTAGAGCCAAAACTAAAACTGGGAGGAGGTTCTCAGGGCTTATATCTGGGTGAGTCAAAAGTCCAGCTAAGCCTCACAGATTTCCACATTTTTTATATAATTCATCGGGGAAGGCCAACAAGACCCCACAAGCTGAAGTCATTCCCACCGTTTCCTGAAATTACTGCTGTGACCCAGAAGTTACTAAAAGGCTGATCTTGGCAAGGAGACAACATCTCTGATTTCAAACACAGAACTTTTATCTGAATAGTAGTAGATTGGCTTAAGCAGATGATACTTCTTCATGTCCTTGTAGCGTGATTTCTATTGCTGTGTGAATGAGCGTGTGACACAGCAGCAGGTGTTCAGCAAGTTTCAAGGAGATCATTAGTTGCTTTGTAAATCGGCCTTGTACTGATGAAGTGGAGGGAGTGAGGAGAGCATTTAACTCATTTAACTCGGTGGCTGGAAAATGACCTCAGTGAAGATGTATAGGAGTTGCATCTTCTGATAATTACATTAATTATATTCTGAGCGATTTCTCATTTTCCTTGTATTTAAATCAGGTAGAACTGGACTTTTTCCCTCCCATTCCATTTTCACCCTTCTTTTCCACACAGGACTGCTTACCTAATCAGCTGCTAGTGTTTTCTCTGACAGTCTCACAGCTGTAGTGACACTCAGTCTCAGTCACATCAAACAAGTAAATGATTTTCATTCACAGCACCTTTTGTCTGATCAAATAGGTAATTACTATGTGAAATTAAAGACTGCTTTAACAAAAAAAAGTTCTGTATTGTTCCTGGCTGACAGAAGTGATACAAAGAGAAAGTGCTGTGATTCAAATGCCGTGGTGACACCAACCCCATCTCTGAAGCAATCAAAGGCGTTATTTATACACACTCCACTCATTGGAGTGAAAATACAAACCAGGCAGAGCCAGACTGACAGTCTGCCTTTAATCTTTACTATCTCCCAGATCTCTCTTTTTTTGTTGTTGTTTTTTTAAAGGAGAATATCAGTTTATGCAAATAGTAAATATGACAGGACTATCCAGATATTTGAAATGTATTAGTAGGAGCAGTGAAGTTCCCACTATCAGTAAGTAGGGTGCTGACTCTGATTGCTGAATGATAACAGGCTAATTCATGCCATGGCTTTTGGGACTAGTGCTGTTGATTTCCTTGAAGCAGAAAACAAAACAAAGGTACCTCTTTGAAAACAAAGAATTTCAATATTTATCCCCAGCATCTCTTCTTAAAAGCAGCATTTCATCCTCTGTTCTCTCTCTGTGTCCTTTAATCACTTCCGTTCTCTGCTGGTGAGCATCATTCTCTGCTCTTTGCATTTTACCTCTGGGAGAGGTAGATTTACCACCAAGGTGCTTTCAATCCAACTTTCACAAAGGACTGATGATAGAAAATGGAATGGATAGAGTTTCTCAGAATGGTTTTTTTAATGAGGGCCACCGGGTTACTGCAGTCAGCAGAACTAATCGGGGAGCCTGGTTCTGCAGCATTAGCCTGTGCAACCGAAGGAAAAGAGGAAGATAAACATAAATACGCCTGTTTGTCTATCAGTTATTAGTGGCACATGGCTGCCAGGGACTGAGTCAAGGTTGTGTTTGAGCAGGTATCTGTGACAGAAGGTTGTGGTTCTGAATTATGCCAACAGGGAGATACAGTATATTTGCACTTGCCTTTCCCGTGTCGTAGGCCAAGTGAGTAAACTTTCAATGTAATCTGCTTGTTTTTCCCTTCAGTGCTTTCCAGGGAAACTTGAATTTATGGAGCTGGTTTTAAGTGAGGGGATATGATGTGCTGAGATCAGTACCCTGCACGGCTGTTCCTGCGAGGGCATCCCACGGTTTTGGCTGGTCCCTGTGCTGAGTCAGACTGTACTCGCAGGGCTGCTCCCTTCCACTCCAGTGATATTAGTCACAGAGCTATGGATTAACCTGATACACTCTCTGAACCCAGACGCTTACAAATACGTAAGGAATACTAATAGCAGTATGCTGCAAGAGTATAATCCCTCCCTGCTATACGTGCCTAAGTGGAGGATATGCTTTGTACCCATGCCAGATACACCTGATCAAGTTCTCGAGGTGAGATGACAGCACAGACAAAGTTTCTCGGCAGCAATCACAGATCTTGGAAAGAATAGATTCCCCTCATCTGCAGGAGTAGCACAGAGCGAGCTAAAAGCCGGTACTGTACAGTGCTGACAGGAATTACTGGCCACAAACCACTTTGGATCAAAATGTGGGTCATAAATCCAGCTGGTTTACAGACTCGTTTGCCATTCTCCAAGCCTGCATCTTCCATGCCCTCCGCTCTTCGCTGCAGTGTCCCCACTGAGCGCAATTGAGTGCGGAGTTTTATTAGAAGCAAGGCTGCTTGTGGAAGATCAAACGGCAATTCTAGCCAAAAATAGGATTTTTCCTCATCTGCCTCTAGCTAAGAACAGGAGACCAATCCTTTCTCTGTGGCCTGTGCTGTACACGAGGTTATTCATTAGGACTAGTCAGGAGCTCAAATTAGAACACAACTGCCAGTCGTTGGGTAGTTCATCATGTAGAGAGCAGACCATTCTGTGGCTTCCACAACTGTGTGGGAGTCAAATGAACCTCAAGAAGCTGTTTTTAACCTACACATAACCAAATGGTTTGAGTGCAGGTTGCTTGAGGGTTGGAGAGTGAGTTCCTTGCTGCCAGGGCTGCTCCATCCCAGGAGCCCATCTGCCTGCTCCCACCGTGCCTGGCAGTGGTGACCTCCAGGAGTCCTGCAGACCAGGAGTTAGAAGTGAAGGCAAGGTGGGATTTCATTATATAGAGAGAGTTTCTTTGAGAGCCAATTCAATCAGCTAGAAAGAACATAAACAAAACATGCACTTGGGATGGAAATGCCTCCAAAGCCTGGGAAGAATGGTGGTATGTGGTTGTGGGCTTTCTCTATTCTTGCATGAAGTTTATTGTAGCTAAGGTTTAGAAGATTGGGATATTTCTGCCTGTAAACTGAAGCTGCTGCTTTTGCTGATTGACAAAGGCACCTATGTGTTTGTGGATCTGTAGGAAGATGTAGGCTAAAAAGCTTAAGGGAAAAGATGTCTAGCGGACTTCTGAATGGGCATTGGGAAAAAAAATGGTAAGAAATACACAAAATGGAAAAACTACCAAAAAATGACTCTGTAATATCCATTTAGTGATGGTTTGGGAGTGGAATGAATAGATAAAAAGGCCATAAGGGAATAAAGACAGCAATACGCTTCACTTAACGTAGCAGCAGAGATCCTGTTTGCATCTTCTGGTGTCAGAGCTTAGCCCGTTACCAGGAAATGTGCACTCCAGCAATGGAAAGTTTGATTTCTAACCTTAAAGATACAATCTGTTTTCTTGGATTTGTTTCAAACTCTGCAGTGCCAGCTGCATAAAATACCACTAAGCTTTTGCACAAAGAGACATTTATAATCACTTTACCCTGTAGCAGAAAAAAAATGTCTCCATTTAGACACTCATTTTTGAGTTCATAGGCACATTAAGGACAAACTTTAGATCTTAATGAGGTGTAGGAGGGTTTTTTTCCCCTTTAGTTCTGTTTTGTGTTCTCTTATAGATCATACTATATTTCAGAGCATTAGGAAAAGAGGTGCTGAATCTTTAATGTGATGTGAAACAAAAGAAAAATTCTGAACTGCAACAGAGATGAACTTCAGAATTGTAATCTCTTTAAATCCTGATCCAGCTCTCACTGAAGTGAATGGAAAGGCTTTGATTGATTTCGGCTTCTAAAGCTCAGTGGGTTATGTTGGTTTTTGTCTTGTTAGTATAACAACTTGCACTTCCTTGTTTGGAATTTTCTTCTGGTAAGTTTATAAATATAAAAGCCTTCCAAAAGCCACTTTAATAATATAATAAAATTGCAGTGTTTGTGCTTAGTGCTGGCTGGAGGTAGTGGTTTACAAAGAAAGAGTTAAATAAAGACCTTCTCCACCTTTCCTTGTCCCTCTTGAATCATTTCATCCCACCACACAATCTTCCATCCATCTTTGGGAGCGTGCCTGTCTGAAGGGCACACCCAATCCCGGCACAAGTGGTTGGGATATCACCAAGGGACGTGCCATGGTCTGTGTGCACAGCCCCTTCTGAACGCTAAACCAGTTGCACCAGGTCACAGTGCAGCAGCCCTTCCCCAGGACTAGGTTGCTTGTGGTGTGTTATTGCATCTTTGCATCCTGGAATCCACCACAGCAAGCATTTCCCAAGCTTCTGAATTTGTGTTTGCTTTGTGATGGAAGGAAAATAAGACATTTAGACATCTTCACTCTGGGGAAGGCAAGTTGGATGAAAGCATTCCTTTTTTTTTAATCTAAAAGGCCATGTTATTTGGGGATTTATTTTTTGTTGTTGTTAGATTGAATTTTTTTCCTCTGGTGAGAAGTGACCAAATTGCTCAATACTGTGGACACTTTTCTGTAAGCAAAATGCTGTAACTGTGAAGTATTTTAATTTCACGAAACCTCATCTTTCAGCAGAGGCCAACTGTGAAAAGCATGTTTGTAATTTTCTTTTAAAGTGCAGATCTGATCAATTATATTAGTCTATCTAGAGCGTAAACATAAATATTAACCAAGGACTCTGTATAATTCAATATTTACTTATCAGCCTGTGTCCCTTAGCCCAAGATTTATAGCTAGATAGTAAAGGTTTAGGGTTTTTTATTTCTAGAATTTTGTACTTCAGACCCGAGAAGCTTGCTTTGATTATTAAAAAAAGACATATCTCAAACCTTATTTGCATCTGAGCATTTTGGCTATGTTCTTTGTGTGGTTGGTTGGCTTTGATTCTTGTGAAATGTTTGCAAGTAAGAAGAGAATAAAGAACGTGAACAAAAGGCTTTTAAGGATATATCCTGCTGGAAAGCAACCTAGAAGTCATGACCATGAAGAAAAAAACCTAGTATGGTAGCTTTTATGTATGCTGCCTTTTACTTCTGCAGATCTTCTTATCTTAAATGTGATTTTTCATTGTGTTTCATGACAGATTTTACTATTGATGGTAGAAATAGAGAAGCTATAGACGTGACGCTTGTGTGCAAAAGTGAAGGTCTGAATGGAAAGGGTGGTCACCTCTGACACTGCACCATATCAGGCTTACTAAGTACATCAGTGGGGAAATCAATCAAATCCTACAATATCTGGTTTATTTAGCAATGAGCTTTTTCAAATAAAAACAGTTCTGTCTGATAATCATGAGACAGTTCATAGTAAATAAGTATCCAGTTAGGATCCAGTCTGCCTCTGGTTCGCTCATTTGAGAATTGCCACTGATTTCTGTAATCTTAGAGCAGTTGTGGAATTGGAAAATTGTTGGAATTTGCCATTAGGATTATATAAAAATTATATTATTTTTAAAAAATGTTCTTATTGAACCTAAGGGAACATTTGGTAAAATAAATAGGTTATGAATATGTGTCTAATTTAGTGTGCTGTGTAATGCTAAATAGTAGTTATTAACTTCTCAGCTAATGTGTGGACTTGTATTTTTTGTTCTTGTGTATTCCCAGATATAGGGGTTGTTGTAAGTATGTAACTGGTGCATGAACTTGGTTGTCAGAGCATGAAATGAAGTACTGTTGGTCATGATCTGCACCGGTACAGTCAATGGTACATTTTGATGTTATGAGAACTTTGTACCAAGATGTTCACAGCAGCAAACAGCATGTGGAGAGTGAGAGTTTTACTTGCCAGATGAAGGGCAAGGATTTATTGTTTGCACTGGAGTTTGTCAAAGAGCAGCTCCCAAATGATGTTCTCTGAGGGAATACTTAGTGAAAGAGCCACTGGCTGGTTCCTCTGGCCTGGGTTGTGGACAGGGACTGGGGAGCATGGAGAGTGACATGGCCACATTTTATTCATGCGCAGGTTCAAGTGCACAAAGCACAAGGCTGTAAAAGATGTATAATCGTAATCTCTGTGAATGTAATCTCAACTCCACCAATGGTCTGCCTTTGAATTTTATGGAGATGACTTCAGTCTCGTGGTCAGTTTTCCCTGTGGAAGTATAACTCATCCTATTTTAAAATAATTTTAGCTTTGGCTAAAGAATAAAACTCTTAAGTGTTGGTTTTGGTTTTTTTTTTTTTCCTTCCTAAACAAATATCTGCTACCTCCTTTAGGGAGGATACTAAGCCAGAGCCAGCTCAAGGCTTCTGAACACTGTGGGTGAATTGAAGTGGCTGGTTGCTCCTGCTACAGGAGAGGGGACGGAGCTGGGAAGAGGATGGAGAGCCCAGGAGGTGCTGAGCTGTGTTCCTGCAGGGAAAGATGCATGTGTATGGAAATCATTGCCCTGGGCTTTGGCACTACTATTTTACAATTTTTTTTTTTATTTTTTTTCTCTTTTGTGGTAACAGTGGCAGCAGCCAGGCTGGTTTTCCAGGGCTTAGAAATAGCTAAATGAGGCCAGAGGGAGCAGAGTTGGTTTTGTCACAGCCTCCTAAACCAGCTTCTCCACACAGCAGCCTTCTGCTCAGAGCCAGCCCTGTATAAAACTGTCGCAGGAGTTTCATCTCCTTTCTTACAATGTAAATGCAGAGCAGCTCAACTGCCCAAAATGAATCTTTTTTTGGATCACCCAGGTCTCAGAGGAAACCATGGCCTCTTATGTGCACTTCTTATTTCCATCAGTTCTAACATGCAAGCAAACCTGGTCACTGTGGGATCTGAAACAAGCGTTGCATTTTGCAGTATTTCAGGGAGAGCTCAGATGTCCAACTTTAGGCAGAGCGTTGCACAATCCCAACACCACAAAGAAAGGTTGAACTAAATAGTCCCTACTGGGAAGGGACCCGAGAGTCCCGAGGTTGGCTCAGATGTGAGCACTGCCTGGAAACATTGAGAGCTCAGCGGTGGCTCTGGAGGGACATCCGCATTTTAGATCTGGGCAGAGAAGTAGTTTCCCTATCAAAAAAAGAAAAGGGAGGGGGGGGGGATTATCTCCTGAGAGAGAGGAAACTTGCTGGGGCTGTGCTGTGGCTGCCGAGTCCCCACCTGTGCTGGTCTGGGGAAGCTTGAGTCGCACTTAAGAGTAATCAGTCCTTGTATCCTGGGAAATGATCTCTTGCCTGACTAATTATTCAGATGTGAAATGGCTGAATTAAATAAGGATTTGGACATGCTACTTTTCTGATTTCATGAGAAAGGAGGATTGTTGCTCTGTGTCTGCTCATTGGGGTAAGTGGCAGTGGTGGTTTTGGGGTGGCCTCTTGGCTATGGGACATTTCTGTCCAAGTGCAAATCTCGGGGGAAAAAGGACCAACCTGCTGCTTGCAAGACACGTGAAAAGCAAAACCCCTGTAACTCTGAATGTGTGCTGTAGTCACTCAAATCATGTTTAGAAAGGGAATAATATCTTTGCCAAACACATTTGCAGTGTTGAAGCTGCTCATAATTACGACCTTCATGAATTTATAACACTGTATGCTCCAGCAATGGAAAAAGCTCCTACACTTGAGTGATGAGATTTTGATAAAATAGGATTTAAATATTCTATTACCAGAAATGTTATATTAAATGATGAGGAGGCATTCAAATACTGCCTGACTTTCACCATGTGACTATGAACTACATTATGCTTGGGTCAATTAGGCTATTTTAAACCCATGGCTTTCTTGCATTAATCCTTTTCACAGAAAGCTAGTGTTCCCTCTGAATTTCACTGTTTCTCTCCTCTGGCCTCCCCCTAATACACAGCAATCTCTCCTGCTAGCAGATCCAGCAGGCTTTACTTTTTTCCCCTTCTTCTGTACTACAGTATGAGCTACAGAGCATGACCCCTGGGAATGGGGTTAGCCTTGATCCAACTTGAAATAGGTTCCTCCAGATAGACTCCCAGTTCCTGCTTGAATCTCCCTCCTATCTCCAGCTGCCCTAGGATCAAACTCTCTCTTATTTGTCATAACCTGTCCCCAGCTCACGCTTAGCACCGCAGAGCTCCAGTGTGGTTGGAGGCAGAGAGTGGTACTCTTGAAGGTCTAGAGAGGCATTGATACACCCGAACAACTAGGGAGGCTACAGAGGGAGCAGCTTTGTCCATGTCTTGTAGCAGGTTGGTCATTACTAAGAGGGGAGGGGATGGCTGTTCTGAGTATTTATTTCCTGTACTGTAGCTAAAAACTTAACACAGATCAAATGGGAGTGTGCAGTCAGAGTGGGAATTTACAGCACGCTGATTATTTGCACACAGGCACTCTGTAAGGAGTATTTCACTGTGAAAGTTGAATAAGCTGTCGCCCACAGTGACATTCCTAATGCTAATATCACCCCTGGGAGAGATAATGGGAAATAGCCATGAAGCAGGAGGGAGGGAAGGAGGGAGTTGGGATGTGCTGGTGTTCTGAATCAAGGTGGAAGAGTTTGGCCCAGAATTTATGGCTGTGGTCCACATGATCAGTAAATCATTACAGTTGAGTTGACTCGTATCTTGCACGTCTGTGTGCTATTTTTTTAGTGTTTGATGGGCTTTTTCTTTTCTTTTTGTACTCTAGAGGTCTCTAAAGCAAAGCCAGCACACCTGTAAGTCACTAGCACACAACAATAATGCTTCTCAATCTTACTGCTTTTTCATGACCAAGATTTGCCCCAATCCTTCTCATATACCAGGTGATTTCAGTGATTCAGTATTAAAACGCAGTCGCTTTAGTGGATCTGAGAAGGGATAAATCCTGTAATATTAAACCCTTAGTCAAATATTTTGAAATGTGCTGAGGCCACATAATTCTTAATCTTTTTTTCATTTTTCAACAAGAAAAAAAAAAAACAAACTGCAAGACCTAAAAGATCACTCAATGATCCTCTGCTCAGTGATGTTTTATGGCACAGTTGGCGAATGTACAAAGGCATTGGATCAGAATCAAGCCAGAATTAAATTTAAGCTCAAGAAACTTTGTTCTCGGTTTTGATTCTCAAAGCTGCTAATCCTAAATTATCATGAGGAAACATGCAAAAAAAGAGACATAAAGACATCAGAGTAGCTGAGCTTTCAAATGGAACATCAAATCAGACCTGCTGTCTGCACCGTATTTGCTTGTTAGAAATGGGACAATGTAATTGCGTTATGATCAGCTGTAATTCTGTTTACCTAAACCTATGATTTTTTTTTTCCATTTACAGAAGTCTTAAGAATTCTATTTCTGTCAGCCATTGCAAGAAAACAAACATAAAATAGAATAAATAATCTACAAAAACTCCACACAAATCAATTGTTGGAGCAACCTATATTATTTGTGAATGTTTTCTCATATCTGGTTGTTTCAAATGGTATTTTATGTAGCATGAATACCAAAGACTGTAACCCTCTCACAAAACTTGAGTTTTGATGCCAAAGTTGAAAACCAGAAGCCTGTGGCTCACTAATGAAATCCAGACAAACTAGCAGCAAGGAGGAGAGTGCAAATAGCGCAAAGAGGGAGCAAAAGCATGAAAAAATTAGGGAACATTTTAATTTATTTTTTTGCCTTTCATATTGACATCTCAAGTGATTGTCTGGGATGGACTTTCCCTAGCTCCTCTTTAAAGAATAGTTTAAGGTCATTCAATTTGACCAGGCAAGATTAGCCATCTTTACAAGCAAAAAAAATCAATGTTTAGACAACATCACAGCTTGCATTTAGATGCAGTGTATTCCAGATACATATTTTAAAACAGCCATAATGCATGGAGTGCAAATTGATCATGGAAACTTTTTAAAGGTTGTTGCATTCTTCCAGGAGAAAAGAACATTGAGTTCTCCAGTTTACAGAATTGAGTCTGCCTGTGTGCATTCATTTCAGCAGCCTTCTTATTTGTCTGTCACTGCTTCTAATGTAGTCTTAAAAAGTATCCCATACAGGAGAAAAAGAAAAAAAAAATTACTAATCCTGGATTCTGTATATATGTGTGCATGGTCATGAACAGACATTAGCACTAAATATTAGTTTTCATCCCTATTAGCATCTCTATGTGTAATTATTATTGTTTGTATTGCAGCAAACAACAAATGTCATCCCCATTGCTAAAAATAAGAAGGTTACTGGTAGGTCTCCTGAAAGTTCAAATATTTCATTAAATGGTTTTATGTTAGGTATGTAACTATGCTGGTGATAATATAGTGTAATGGTAATATAATAGAAGCTACAAATAACATTTTATGACTGTTTTGTTCTCTCTACTACTAGCCTAAATGGTTTCCCTTACAAGCCAAGCAGAAGGTATTTTATAACAGTGTCTTAAAACCTCCTAATTAGCAACAGTTTTAAGATACACACTTCTTGGCAATCTTTTGGGGATCAATCGAGAATAACTGTAGCAGACTCTAAATCTTCTGCCTGGAAAGATTATCCTAATTCTTTTTCTAATTCCCTTGTCCCAGGGCACCATAGCTGGAGATTTCCTAACAAAACATTGTCGTGCTGGCTTCCCTGGCACGTAGATGAGGCACTCCAGAACCACCATATCCCATGTGCTGGTTGCAGGGGGTTTAACAAACCCATTTTCTTATCACACCCCAGAAGCTGTTGAAACTCCATGTTTAACCACACAATTAAAAAAATCTGTGCAATATGCAGTACTCCAGTTCATTTGCAATATGTTTTTCCTCCAGAAGAAAATCCCCACATCTATTCACATTCCGTGGGGTCTTTTAACTCTGCGATTTATCATCACAAATAGAATCATCCTCAAAATACATCATTAAGATGATCATATGCATTTACAGAGACAGCAGAACTGTAGATGGAACATTTTGGGATGACATTTTAGTCCCTGTTTTCTAAGACACTGTTTTGCCATGATTTAGTACTCGTATGTATCAGTTATAGAAAACTGTCGTATTTGATGTCCTTGGTGTTTCTTTTCCTCCTTTCTGTGCTGATTGGTATAATTTATATGAATGCTTTAAACCCCCCACTGTGTGTAGTCTACTTGGAATGCACATATAATTACCAGCCCATCTCCCAGCTTTGTTTGACTCTGTGGAAGTATTTTTACATCTATTTTAGTTCTGCCAGTGCATATGCAACCACACACATACACACACATGTTGGGTGCACAGTTACTTAGTCTTTATAACATACTGTGCCTCCCTGATAAGGCCTTCTCAAGAAGTGAACAAAATGTCTTAAAGATAACAATGTTCTGAAGCACAATGTACAGAAGGGGAAGTTGTTTTTTATTCTTGCTAGGCTAGCAGTATGTCTCAAAGGAGATGGGTTAATTTGAATGGGATTCAGGTTTCTGTTGCTTAAGTTTTTCTGTAGTTTCTGAAATGATGTCTCTAAGCTCACTGGCAGCTACGTGTTCTCATCCAGATGAGCAGGTGAGCCATCCTTAGAAAAGAACAAATAGTCTATTTGGTCAAGATTCAGACAACTTCTTTGCCCATTATCTCTTTCAGGGGAAAGAGGTGGAGGAATATAAGCAAATGCATCACATTGTGCAGTGAGCCATTCCTCTGAAGAGAGCATCAAAATGTAAATAAAATACTACAGGCTGAATTTTTGACAGGGCTCCAAAGGTTCCCATTGGCTTTGGTAGATTTGGTATCAGTACATATTAATAATGTAATCTGGAGCTTTTATGCTACAGGCTGTGCTTCTAAAACTCAGGGTCTGCTTGAGAAAATGGGATTCACAACGTGTCAACAGTAAAATCTCTTCAACTTCCTCCTACCTCAGAAAAAAAAAAGCTTAAAAACGAAGGAATTGATATCCTTCAGAATCTACTTGCAGCACTAGTTTATAGAGGATCAATATACAACTATTGGAGCTCAAGTTCTGTGTTTCAGGGTGACTGGTTTTCTCAGCTGATAGTACATCAGCTTTTAATCCCCCCAAGTGGCTTTTACTGTTGCATAAACTGCCAAATTTGCATTTGTTTTGAAGAGTTTGTTTGCGCACAGAGGTTTCAAAAGCTTGAAAATCAAAATGTAGCCACTGGTCTCTAGATATTACGAATTCTGTAGTTTGTTATTCCACTACAGAGACTAATAAGAAAACTGATTTCATTTGCAGTGTAGTGTACAGTTTCCATAAAGACCCCGTGCTCCAAGGAGCGATTGCTGCAGCCAGTCCATCTGCATTACCCGTGGGGGCTCTCTGGGAGAGAGAGCAGTCCAAACCTCTGATCCACTTGAGTAGTCTCTCCCCCTCCCTCCCATTATTTTCCTTCCTTTAAATGGTATTTGCTAGCAACATCTGTCCTTCTAGCAAGGCTGGGAAGCAGGCACCTGTATGGAAACGCGAGACAGATGAATGATGATGTCTTGGTTCTTCTGCATAAAGATGCAAAACAAATGTTAGCCATCAAGGCTATCAATTTGCTGTGGACACTCCCTGGAGTATAAGTTCTTTAAAACCACGCAAAATCTGCTTGGCAGTTTGTGAAATGTGTCATCTGGTTTCCATATGTTTCCTTTCGAAATTCACAGCGATGTCAGAAAATTTAAAGTTGCTTCCCAGTACAAAGGGCCCAGCTTCCCTGGTGAAATTCCCTTCCCAACGTGGCTTAAATTTGCACTTTCCCCCAAGAAGTCGAGTTCTTTTAACAGTGTGTGAGTCTGTGAATTGTTGTTCTATTCCACACCATAACGTCACTTGCTGCAGAGAGGACGTGCATCACTGCATTGCATTTAGATAGGCATCATTTTAAGTGCAAGCGATGGTCTGATTTTCATCCCAGGCTTGATTTTTATGACAATAACAAATCATGTTAGGAGGGGAATGCTGTGTTTTCCCTGCTGCCACGCTCCCTGCTTTGCTTTGCCTTCCCATGGTGTGTTTGCTGTATTCTGGTATTAAACTGGAGTCACTGGTGACCTGAGACCTCTCAAGCACACGTATTTATGTTGTTTTGACCTTTTTATTCGTTACCTGCAGACACAGACTGTCAACCAGTTCTGGGTGGCAATGGATGCAAGTCCGTCTGAGTTAGTGAAGAGGAGGGGATAAAATCCCAGGTCTGTTTGCCAGTCAGATATATCAGGATGCATTACCTGATTTAGGATTACCTTGTAAAAAAACTTACAGGATGAACAATAATATACATAACCTTGATAATATTTTCAAGTAACAACCTGACATAGCTCTGACCTGTGCAGATGGGTTTGTGCTCCTGGGAAGGTGGCTCAGAAAACCAAACAATCCCTGTAAGTAGATCCCATGAGATAAAATGCTCCGTGAGTGCTGTACAGGGTGGGCAGAGGCTGAGGATGTGATACTGTGACATTATTTTTCTCCTTTTTAATGAGGAGGTAGTCAGCGTTACTTTAAATCCTCATTAGAATTCAAAGAGCCCTAACATCACCAACACTGTTTTAGGATTAGAATTTGTTAATTAATTTAATCCTCTCCCCTTCTTCATCCTTGCAGATTCCGCAGCAGCAGATGGTAAATCCTTAAGACTTCAGGAGGAATAAAGGGTTAAAATCCCAAGGCCTGGATTAGATGCAGAAGGTGCATGAACAATTCTCAGTGTCTGTTTTAAGATTTGCCAACTTTTTAGGAACAAAGTGCTGAAGTGCAGAGCAGACAGAGTCCCTGGCTATTAGCAGTGTTTAGTTACAGTAGGTAAGATTTGGGGCTGTGGTTCCTGAGCATGTCACTGTAATAACTTACTTGTTTGTTACAACTGTTTTCCAAAATCACAGGATTGTTCCCTAATGTGTTGGTGAATAATGTGTTTATTATTCTTGTCTGCAGTAAAGGGCATCTCAGTGCCTAGAAAATCACTCATGTAATAAAACCACTGCCATTTTATCATTTTAATAGAATAACAATTTTGTATAATGTTGCAAATATTACTCTCCAATATAGGATGGTGGCAGTAACAACGGAAGACAGGCACTTTTACAGCACAAAATTATTACCTTGTTTAGATTATCAGATAAAATTTTTACTGTCACATTAAAATGAAATCGAAATGAAGACCAATAAAATATAGAAGGGCTCTGTCCAGGCAGAAGCCCTGCAAGGTTGGCTGCCGGCCACGGGGGCTGCCAGCCTGTGTGGAGGGCACTCGTCCAAGGAAGCCACACTGAGAGGTCGCCAGCTGATTTTACATGGAGAAATTCGGCTGCCCAATATGCTACTGCCAACTGAGGATAACTTCTTGAAATGTTTTTAAGGTATAGCAGTAAAAGGGAGGAATGTGCAGGGAGCCTCAAGCTCTCACGTGTTGTGTCATTGGGAATAAGTGTGAAAAATAAGGAGGATCAGGATTTTTGAAATGTTCTTCCTATGTAACACTCAGACCCTTTGAGGAAGCAATACTCTTGCTGATTTGAATCAATACTAGAGCAACCTGTTAAAAAGAGGAGTATACTATGAAACAACTGGGTTGTAGGAGAACAAGTCAGCTGTATCACATCCCTGGCTCCTGCAGTGCTCTGGGGTTTATTGCTTGGCTTTGGGTCTGCCAAGAATGGCTGAAAAATTCAAGAGGGGGTTGTCCTCTCCATCCCTCATCTTCAGCGACCGCTAAGAGGAGATGAGCAGGATTCTGCTCTGTGAATAAGCACTAACACTGCAGCCTGCTTATTTAAAATCAGATTTGTGACTGCTTCTTGAAGGTCAGTGCAAATTAAATTGTTACTTGTGTTCCCAAGATAGACAACACTGGTTTAGTATCGTTATTCTCTTACTGCGCATTTTTCTCTCTTTCATTATTTGCATCCTGTTTGGTATCTGCTTTTGATACCTCCTATTAGATTTGTCTGATGCTTATTAATATCTTTCCTACTGTCTCATAGAGATTTTACACTGCAGTCTGCAGATACACTGAGATCCTTCTCCTTTGTCATGCAGCTGTGACTGATTTCTTTCCCATTTCTTCTTCCTGATTTTTCCCCTGACACAGTATCACACAAATCTATAGTCTGATTCAGTATTGGACTCACATTCTGGTTTTACTCTATGAACTCATCTTAATGTTATACTAGCATTAAACATGGGGGTCAGATCAACTCAGCAGAGCTGTTCCAGTGTGGTTGGTAACACGAGATTTTGGAGGGGTGCTCACAAGCTGATTGTCAGTTCAGTCAGGCTGGTCAGTGTGGGGCATTTGAACATTCAGAAATCAGAGGAATAATTTTAGTGTGATTTTGTTTTATCCCTGTTTCTTAAGGAAGTCTGCCCAATTGATTTTTAACCTTTCAATTGGTTGAAGTAGATTTTACAGAAAAGTAGCATTTGTTCTTGCAGGCAATGTAAAAACGGGCTGTGAGATGCAGGACACCTTGCTGGGCTAAAGAGCACCATGTGAACTCAAAGCTTTGACCATAGCTCTGTGGTGGTTTCAGTCTCAGTTTCCCATCATTTCTTACCCATGAGGAATATTACACAATGATCAATCCTTGGGAGCGAAGCACTTTTGGTTTTGAAATGCTGGCTTCTGCAGTTTAGTTCTTAATGTGTCACCTAGATCTCAAAACATAGGAAATCTGAAAAACACTGTTGTTTTCTCTGGGCTGATATCCCCAGTGCTTAAGACTACCACAGTCAGCTCAGCAGTCCCTTGAGAATGGTGTTTGTGGCTGTAACCTGTGTTACCATCAGTGGTGTAACAGGTAAAGTCCTAAACTGGAGCTTTAGTGGTAGTTCTCAAAAGAGCAGGACAGGCAAGTATTCCTTGCTGAAAGGCATTGGTGAGTTCAAGGTAGATGCTTCCAAGTACAATGTGATTCTCTCTGCTAACTATGTTTGGCATATCTCCCAGCACATCCCAATCAATGCACAGTAAGGTCTACCAAGCATTGGTGAGTTGCATATATAATGTATATGCAGATATACTTTGAATAAATCACTGTAAACAATGCTGAAACAGTGGGACAATTCATTACCAGAAATAAATTGTCAGAGACCTGCTGCAGAGTTCCCAGCATTGCCAGCTCTCCCAGGGTCAAAGCACAGTGCCCTGTCTCCTTCCCAGGAGCCTGCAAAAGCTGAAGCAAGCTGGTAGCTCTGGGTTATAGTCAGCAAATGCAACTTCAGAATAATGAAGCTCTTTTATCTGCTCAGAGCTTGTTTTACCATCAGCTCTTGCAGGAGGCTGAGCTCCCCACGGCAGTCACAGGGTATGTCAGCACAACGTGGGGCAGCAGCAGGTGGGGATGGCCATGGTGGCTGCCAGCAGCCTGGAAAGCCAGCCGAGCACAGGGCAGTGCCCTACGGAGCTACCAGCCCTGCTCCCGGAGCAGGACAGCTTCATTAGCGTGGCACTCTGCCCTGGCTAATACACCCACACTCTCAGCAGGGCCAATTAGTGAGGGCAGGCTTAGACACACAGCTCCCAGTGCTGGCACGAACTCGCCGTGCCCTGTAGACGTTGCGTTAGTGCTACACGCTGAGTGGCCGAGCTGTGCCACTGCCCGTGCCTACCCCTCAGTGCTTCCCTGAACACAGCCTTTCCCCAGGACTGGCTCCCTTTTTCCCATTGCAGTCCTCATGCCAAGCAATCCCATTAGGGCAGAGAGCCCTGCAAACACCCCTTGCCTTGCCCCAGCAGTAATTCCCCATCCTCGAATGTCCCTACTGCTGGAGAAAGACATTGTTTGCCTATTCCAGCTAAGTGGAACAATATAGTCTCTTATTTCTAGGTTTTTTTTTTTTATGGCTTTGCTCTGCTAATTCCTTAAATTAGGTATTTTTTCACATGAAAGGTTTCTTTCTGACTTCCATTGGCATTTGTCAGATTCTTGGGGCAGAGGGCAAAACTCAGAACCTGCATTGGGGAGTGCGGTTCCATTGATGTCAGCAGAAATTTGCCTGCTTACATCAGTCCTGAATTTAGCCCATAGTGGTTCTTTTGTAGCATCAGAAAGCTTTGTATGCGTCTGAACTGAATGTCCAGGCTATAAGATCAGAGTATGTCTGGGACAATTGGCATGTGGGTAATTGGTACATTTCTGTAAGAGAAAATGGTTCATGATCCTTGTAAAGGAAAATAAAATAAAGTAATGTTATTCCCTGCTGACATATTAAGCGAATTGATAGTGTTTGAAAAGGCAGGTATTAAATCTGGAAGCAGCATGAGTGTTATGAAGTAGCTAGCAGTTTTATCCCAGCAATTTAAAATTCCTATCATTCAGCTCTCACTCATTCGAAAGTCACACATTTATTTTAGATTGTAGCCATGAATTTCTTGGGAATTACCTGACATGAAAGCATGGAAGAGTCACTTGATATGAACTGACAAGACGATATCAAAGAAAACATCTTGATACACTTAATCCAGTTGCAAGTGACTTTGTAAAAGTTTTTTCATCCAGCCATATTATTCATTAGCAGCATTTTGGTATTAGGAAAACCATTAAGTGAGATAAAAACCTCTAGACATCCTGTAGGACAATAGTCTAAAGCATCCCTGGAGATCTGATTTCAGACTCCAAATGGATTAGGTGTCTGTGTCTTGCTCTCCTTGTGTACGTAGTTTACTCGTGAACGTAAACTGTCTGGCTCTTTATTTCCTTGCTGTGTTGTTAGTGTGAAAAATGTTACATAAACACTGGACATGTCAGGATAAGAAACTATAACCGAGAGAGCCTGGGACTGGAACAGGAGGTATATTAGAAGATAGAACTGAAGGTTTTTTTGTCTTTGGACTGTATCTGTCCTGTTCTGCCTGTGTTTAATGGTCCCAGCTTTCATGATCACTAAAAATTCACCAGCTGATGTGTGCTTTGAATTAGTTCAAAATGAAGGTGCAGAAAATGAAGCCAGCGAGAATGAAGCCCAGATGCGTTTGGCACGATCCGACAGCACCGCTGGTCTGATGTAGATGACCAGATGTTTCAGGGCACGGGAGATCTCTGGTTTTCTTTGACTGTCCCTGTGTCCTGACGTGATGTCAGAGCGCGGAGATGTTCTGGCTCTTGATACTGGGGAGCTGTCTCCTCCCATTACTCCACCAGATGATTTGGAAACCGTGACCCTTCTCCCATGTGTGTGATATCCGCACCATCAAACGCACAGGCTGTCAAAGGCAGCTGTTGCCCTGAGGAAAGGGCAGCACAGTATAAGGGGACACATGCTGCTCAAGCACCTGCAGATTCATCTCCTGAGGATGTGAGGTATTCTCATGAGCTTCTCTAACGCTCCCCCAGGAGCTGATGGGACAGCAGATACGGTCCAGGT
Source organism: Antrostomus carolinensis (assembly GCF_000700745.2). Taxonomy (NCBI): domain Eukaryota; kingdom Metazoa; phylum Chordata; class Aves; order Caprimulgiformes; family Caprimulgidae; genus Antrostomus; species Antrostomus carolinensis. The sequence goes on along the minus strand of NW_010323790.1, from coordinate 125,912 downwards.
AGTAGAGTGCTTAATAGCTGTAAAGAGCTCGTGCTCCCATATTCTTAGTTAAAACACACAGGCGAGCTCAGTGCTGTCTCAGTTTTGCTCTCTGGTAGGAAGGTGGGAGGACAGGGAGGTATGGATGTCTTTGCCTTCCCTCCCCTGAGAGAAGAAAAAGGCTTCTGGGTTGGATTGGTTTGGGTTTTTTTTTTTTCTTATATTGGCTTTAACTTTATGGTCAGCATCTGTCACTGATGAGCAGTGGGAGCTCTGAAGTGCTGACCAGCTCTTTTCACAACTCTTTAAATAACAGGAAAGATACACAAAGTAATAAAAAGAGAAGAGGAGGTGAGAATCCATATTAAAGGCATTAATAACTTGAACAGAAGTCTCCATTTAAATAATGTTTGGAATCATACTGTCAAATGTTTGTTTATCGTGTGGGGTTTGTAACCCAGCCTTTTTTCCCCTGAAGACCTGAGGGCTGAAGTGCTCCAAGTCACACAAGTGCAGTTCTACGTTCAAAAATTTCACATTAAAATTCTCAGAAGATATTGGTACTCTTCTGCCACGACTGTCAATGGAAACAGTAAGACTCTTGTACAAGTAGAGGATTTAATTGCTAGCGTGATGGATGTTTCTTCTTTTGCAAAACTTCTTGTGGATGTGTTTCTGTATCAGGACTGAATGGGAATAGAATTGAGCAGTTGGTATTCTTCTCATGAGAGGTAGTGGATGTTTGTGTACCTTACACCCTTCTTTGAAAACTATCTCGTATCTGCAAAAAGATACTGCTTTAAGAATGAGCAATCAAATGTTTCCAAAGCATTTTTTTACTCCTTTCTTGTAAACAGAATCCTTTATTAAGCAAATAATTTTTAACCAGCATTTTCCAGGAAAAGGAATTTAAATGCTTCTGTGCTTTGAGTATCTGGCATCTCATAGACCTCACTGCACAAATAAGTGTTTTCAAAGAACACGCTCTGAAAAAAATCAAGAGCCTATGACTTCATAAGTGATAATTGTATATTCTATGTATCATTTCAATTTTGTTGCTAAAACAGGGTCTTTGTATGTGTGCCTTCTCACTACTCCTGTCTCTGCAGTATCCAGGACCCTCATGAGAAGCTAACACAGAAGTAGACTTTTCTTAATCAAATCCATCTACCAGTTTCCAAGGGAAACAAACAATTTTCCCCCATGCTTATTGTCATACTTTCACACATCATAGACACACAAAAAAATATTTCTGCTAATTTAAGAATTATGACAGTTCACCCATTCTTCCCTTCACACTACAGCAGCAACAGAGTTTGAGTCACATCAGTAGCATTCCCGCTGACCAAGATTATGGCTCAGCCGGAAAACAAGTCATTCCAAATTGTCTCCTGGCGTAAACATTTTGGAACATTTTTATATTACAACTGAAAAGGGAAAAATCTTGGGTTTCAGACTTTTTTGTGCTCTTGTCATGTGAAAAATGACAGGGCTTTTATTTTTACAATGAACATTACTTTTGCTCCTTTTTACTGCTTTAGCAGTAGGAACTTTTAAGAAAAAAAAATAAATTGTGTTTTTAGTATGCTGTTATTACACATGCATCTGTGGATTAAAGGCTCCCTAGGTACCTATTGATACAGTAGACCACAACAGCTCCTTTGGAGTCATGTCAAACTGTTATAATCAACCCTGTCAGTGATCCACAGATAATAGGACATTAAGAGATGCTTGAACCGTATCTTTCGATCCAAGTCATGGTTATCTGAAGCAGCGTGGAGATACATGCTCTTTGGCCAGTGCTCCAGTCGCACACTCTGAGATGACCGCTGAGGTGATACTTAGCTGGGAGCAACACAAAGGAAAGTGATAAACAGTGTCTACCCTGGTCAAACATTGTGATTTAAAATGGTAGCGTAGCTGGAGAAAGAGCTACCAGCAACTACTGCTGTGTGTTGCATTTGTACATCTCAAGGGGGTTTTATGAAGAAGGAGTTTGTCTGGAAAGCTTTGGGCCTGGTGCTTTTGGTGGACAATGTTCTGTCACCTTTTCTACCAAAAGACCTGATGATCAGGGCTCTGGTAGCTAGATGTTTGCATTCTTCTCCTGTTGGTAATGGTGGTGCTGGGATCTTCATCCATCCATCAAAAAAAAAAAAAAAAAAAAAAAGGCAGATTCTCATTCTGATACACTTTGAGCAAAATATCATGTTGAATGTTGGCAGAAGAAAGAACTAAACAGGATGGAGCCTTTAAACCCAAAATCTCTCTCCCTTTAACTGCTGCTTCAAGTTTTCTCTACTGTTGTGTGTTGAAGAAAGCCAGTACAGCCTCCGCTGCCATTCAAGCACAGCACAAGTGCCTTTAAGTGGGATTTGTCTGTTTACCTGGTAAACCTCTCGAATGAGTGAAGGTGGGGAAGTGTAATGCTGGAGTTGCCAACAATATGGTGCTGCTGGTCCCTATGAGCTATTTAAAGTTCTCTCTCATTTTAGCTTCTTTAATAGGAAAAAAAAACCTTATTTCTTCCACAGGCTCAATACTTAATTACACTAACTCTGGGAAGAACCTAATATTGTGAAGGTCAGTTAAGTCATGACCCCCCCCTCCCAGTATTCAGGCCTGATTTTTCCTCTGTAAAATTTAAAAGAAGAAATCCCTTTTATACCTCTTAGGCCTTAAGATTTGTGGGTTTTAATGGATGTCTGGCTGTCACATAAATATATAGCTTTAAATACAACTAAATGTTCTAGGAGGTAAGAGAGAGGCTAGTTTAAAGAAATTGCTTGTGTCATGATTTTGTATTCATCCCTTGGAGAATATGACTAGGTCCTGTGAAGACAAAAGGACAAATTATGTATTTGTAGTGAGGAATTAACCATTAGCATTTTTCTAGGGAAAAAGGAAAAAAAAAATCTCACAGAAAATGTATTTGAGCAGAAAGTAAAACTAAATTAGGGTATATATATCTGTGTATGCACAAATGTGAAGTGTTTTCCCTAGTTAAGTTAGTAAAGGTTTTCTATGGCTGTCAGTGGAGCTAATATATCTGTCTATAGGTCTCTGGTACACATAGCTGGCCACACTTGCTCTTGTCAGGCTCATTCCTTTTTCACTGGTAGCTTTGCTGGATTTTGACCATTTGAAATGTTTGTTTGTCTCGGGCAGAATACTTTTGAAAAGTTTCAGCTGAAACAGTTCTTTCATCTCGGGCAATTAGGGTTAGACTGAAATGCATTTTCTCATTTTGATACTTGCTTGTTTTCTGTATTACAGGCTATTCCAGAACCCTTTGAAGTTGATGGAAATCTGTCCATTAACTTCAGTAGACTCTAGTTTGTCCCTAATCGATAGTAATTTGATTAAAATAGCTCTGAATGTTCTGAATCCCAGTGGATATTGCAGTTGTTCTTTAGGTTGCAATAGCCCCCAGCTTTTCTGTGCACGGTCAATTCTGTTTGCCAGGAGAAGGGAAAGTGTAAGGAGACATGTGAATCACAATTATCACCGTTCTTGCTAAATCATGGTGGACAGGTTTGAGTTAAGTTAAACCCATGCTGTGTGATGTGGATTTGAGTGGCTGAATCCTTCCACAGCCTTTCTGCAGGCAACAGGGTTATCCTGGTACAGAATGGGGAGGGGATTCTATTTTCTTTGTTTTCCCTTTTTTTCTTCCTCCTCCCAGCCAACAGATGCACAGGGTTAGTAATGGTTCCTGAGAGTGCTCTTCCTCTAGCTGGTTCAAGAATTACAAAGAATTACATTCTAGAAAAAAAAAATATTTCATTATATGAGTTTTCTTATGGCTCTGGAACATTCTTTGTGTTTAGGCCATAGAATAGTTTCAGTTGGAAGGGATCTTTAAAGGCCATCTAGTCCATCTCCCCTGCAGTGAGCAGGGACATCTTCAACCAGATCAGGTCGCTCAGAGCCCCATCCAGCCTGACCTTGAATGTTTCCAGGGATGGGGCTTCTACCACCCAGAAAGGGGTTCTCCCCTGGAAGGTGGTGTTGGTCTCCTGTGGCAGAAAGGACACCTGGGGTGTTATTTCCATCCTCCCCTCTGAAGCTGAATTGTCAGTGCCATGTCCCCATCAGCTGTGGCTTGGTCTGGTCACATCCTGGATATCTCTGTGGTCTTTCTGCTGCCCACTCAAGCATAGCCAGTGAAACCTTTCTATGCTGACTTTCTTGAGCCTTTGGTGGAACTCAGATCAAGTGGTCAAAGATGTTCTTGGTCTGATCTGTTGTTTATTCACCAGCACCCTGAAGGTTGGAGCTGAAATGCTGGCATTTCGTAGATCACCAAGGGCATCTTTTCCTCCTTCCATGCTACCTGAATGAATGCTCACAGCCTCCCATTACTTCTTACGCTGTACTAGTGCACCAATTTATTTCCTCAATTCCTGTATCTTTTAAACTCAGTATAGAAGTGAGAGAGAGGAAAATCAGCAATGAATCTCTGCATTGGAATTGAAATTCACAGTCTGACACAGATGCACAGAGTCTTCCAAATCAAAGAGAATTGATGAGCCTTGCACAGGCTCACAACCTAAATAATCCTGAAATTAAGATGGGAGTTTGTCTCTGCAGTTGCTGCCTTAGGTAGCCACTCCCCAGTTCTGCCTCCCACGCTGAGGCAGGGAGTTGGGTGCATGAAAGCACCGACCTGCAGAGCGGTGGGAGCCCTGGAGTAGAGGCAGCTGGAGCACTGCTCCTCTGTGGTGAAGGCAAATTTGGAGTCCTGGAGACTCAGGATTAAAGAACCATGGAAATGACAAGTGTGGCATGTCACAGTGCACTCCCTGCTAGGTGATTCAGGGTGCAGTGTGGACAACCACACATGCCACCTCTTAATTAGAGGAAAAATCCTGTCCCCTAGTAGTGGCCTCGAACCAAAAAGGATGAGCTAAGGGGGCTGTCATCCTCTGAATAAAGGGATGGGCAAGAGCAGAATGCCTGGGAGCAGGGCCATGGAGGGAATGAATAAGATGCCCTTTCAAAGCAACTTTTTCTTTGTTAGTCTTATTAAAAAAAATACATAAAAATAAGCTGTAGCTATCATGCTCAACACAGCATTTTCAAAGTTCACATGCTTTCCAAGCATACCCTGCTAAGCACAAACTATGATTCATTTGGAATTTGCTAATTAATACTGGCATGGCATTGTCCCCTGCTGTTGCCCAACTTCTTCTTTGAGAGAACTTTTTCTTTTTAAAGAAAAAAGAAAATATTTTCTCTTGGAACAGTAAAGTGCTTCTTCAGATGTGAAGTCTGCCAGGACAGAACAGGAAGGGGGTGAAATATGGGGGATTTTCCCTTTGCCTTCACGTGACTTCCTTTATTATCTGTGACCAGAAATAACATTGCAAGAAATGCTAGCTCTTCTCTCATCCCCATCTTTAAGTACTAGAAGCTGAGGAAGGGTAAATCGTCATTTAAACTCTGCATATTTCTGCAGGCAAAATGATTTTGCCTTTTCTTTCTCTGTAAACTAATGGATGTGGAATCTTTCAGAAAGTAAACCAACTCCTCTTAATAAAGCTCTGCATATAGATATTTAGCAGCTAAGTACTAAATCCATGGAAGAGGGGGAAAGTGCAGAAGGAGTGGATTAATGCATAAAAGGATGCTTTTTCCCCTTCAAAGCCTCCTTAAGTGCTGACTGATGGAATAAACCCTGAAAACTTTCTCTGTGCTAATTGTCATGTTCCTTGGCTTGCATCCCATTTGCTGTCCATCATCCTCTGCAGTTTAAGAAGTTTCACATAAGAGCTTTCTTCTTCTGTTTACAGGCATGCCATGTAGCGTATTCAAAACCAGGGATAGTTCAGAGGGTCAGGAAATCTTCCTCCTGCTTCTTATTAAAAAGAAAAAGGCAAAAAAAAAAAAAAAAGCCCTGAAGATTTAGAGTTTGAAGAAACATCATTCCCCCGCATACATCCAGCTTCTCAAAGGCAGAATAACCAACTTTGAGCTTTCCTAGAAATAAACATGAAGCGATATCCCACTCTAATCACTACAAAAATACTGGGTCAGCTTGTCAGCCAGTGGAAATCGGTGTAAAGCCGCTGAACTAAAAGGAGCCGTGCTGATTTACACTAGCTTGGAGAGCAAGACATGGTTTATAAAGCAGCCACGTGATTTTGGTATGTGACAGACTGTTTTCTTTTAATTTCCTCTGCTAAAAACAGATGCTGTAGGAAATAATAATAATCTCTTCCTTTTTACTATCACCTTTTAACTATGTATAGGATTGATAGAGGAAGATGACCTGTAATTCCATCCCAATTAAATGCTGAAAGTCAGCAGTTCACAATTCTTTCACTGGTAGATTATTTTCAGCCCTCCTGGTTCCCACAGGACCTATTCCCTGTGTCATTATCAACTTTTTTAAATTGAAAGTATTATGAAGGCAATTTCCTACCACCAGTGACTTTCACATCACTTTCTCAGGGCCCTGCAGCCTGAGACAACTGCTACGACTGAATCTATCAGCAGCAGAGAATCAGATGGAGTGGCCTAAATTACAAAAAACCAAGATGCTTAAAAAAATTTTCTATGAGAAACGGTTTTCCTTTACTCACTGCTGATGGTTTTAAAGGTTGTTTGGACCTGAAACACGGTGGTCCCTCTCCTGCTGTCACCAGTCTCCAACAAGACTTTAAGAAGACACATGCACTGGATGGGATGGATGTGTAAGACTTAGAGGGCATATTTCTGACTTACAATTGAACTATAAAATCCGACATGACAGTGGGTATAGTGAACAGACCAAAGAGCACCAGAAAACACAGAAGTGAGAGTTCAGATTTCATTTGTGCTTCCAAACACAAAGCTAGAGCAGGGTTTCCCAGCTTTGTTCCTGGAGGGCTGCTTATGGGAGTGAGGACCAGGCTGGGTGCTGCATAGTGAAGTCGTCTGCAACACAACAACTTTGCTTTCAGTTTGTGTTAAATAAAAATCCCTTCCAGGGCTCATATAGAGGCTACAAATAACCTGTGGCCGCGCTGGGAAGCCAGGGACAGGTTTTCTGCACGTTCATAGTAAGATATACAGCAAGCCCTAGAAATAACTTGACTTTTGTTTCAGGTGCTTTGGCGAGAACACAATTGCACTGACAATCTGGCCCCAGATTGCTGATGTTGTATATCTTGAAATGTGTCATTGATGCTGTCAAATGCACAGAGGAAATAAGATTTCCTTCCAGTCTGTTTTCCTTCCATAGTAGCATGTGTTTGTTGTAGCTGTACTTGACTGAGAGTAAAAGTGGCAGCAGAAATGCGATTTGGGATTGGTACTACTCCTTTAAATAAAGCCCAGCATGCAGATTTCTGCATTTCCTACTTTATTTGGCCTTATTCTCAGTATCACCAGAGATATCTCTATTGCACAGCTTGGAAAACAAGCGGAAGGTCAGATGGGTTCTCTATGCTCGCAGTCTTTCTCTATTTTACTCCTCCAGCTGCGATTGATAGACCCAACGGTGTGGAACAAACACTGCTCCCGTAATTAACTGCTGCCTGTTAGATCTGCAGGTAACACACAGCTCTAGGGTTGTAGAGGGGGGGTTAGTGACAAACCATAAGTGAACGTAACAGAGAAATAGATAGGTGAGGTACAGGTATGTGCCATTTCCTCGTGTGGGTTGCCTTGTTGAAAGTATTGATATGTGTATTGGGGATGTCCAGGTAAGAAGTGGAGTTAGAATCTGCCAGTTGCGTTTACAGTATTTTGCTAATCTGTTCTTTCAGACACCAGAAATAGCGTATTTCATTGTGCTGCTTTATTGATCGAAGGAAAGATTCCATTTGACAGCAGTTTCAGAAAAGCCTTCAAGTTGTCCAAGATGTGGTAGAATTATTAACTACCCTAAGTTGACATATGGTAATTTAGCGTTTAATGTTTGCCCTGACGCGCTGAGGAGTCATCATGCCAAGTTACCAGCTGATACCCAGAAGTTTATGACTACATAAATAATAGCTGAAATAGTTTTCTGGAGCCATGTTTAGATTTAAACATCCAGCCTTTGATGTGTTGCGTATTATAGTTAAACTTTTCTTTTTTTTTTCCAGGGTGGCGGGGGCTGGAACCCCGCTGCACTACCCACTACAGTTGGGATAAATTAATAGGATTTTGCAGCTTTTTGCAGCTGTATTTGTACAACTTCATCTTGAAATAATTTTAATTTCTGTGCCTAGGCTTATAATTTTTTCAAGCGCGTTACACAGTTGGCTGTACATAATTATGTCTTACAGCCATAAGCACTGACAATCTGCTTACCTAAACTATTCTGCTCTAAACTTACCATTTAACTGATGGTGAAGGAATTGCATGTAATTCACCAGATCGGAAATTAAATTATCAATTAATAATGCTGCAAAAAAATTAAACAAGAGATTCAATATGTCTGTCAGAGTATCTGCAATTAAAAAGGCAGTTGAGCACTGGAATCCCAGATCAGAGTGGACTTCATCTTATTAACCAAGTCCACCAAGCTGCAGATTTGCACAGAAGATCTGAGCGAGTGGTTTGCACCTCGCACCTATTGTGGAAGTGCTTGGAAAGGCAAATGGTATCAGTAAATTATTAGTAATAGGAAGAATTTTGGGTGAGCCTTTTGAGATCCTGGACAGTAACTGGTCTTTGGAGCATTAATCAAGCTCTGGGCTACCTCGCAGCACATTTAACTCGCGGCGCACCAGAGCCATGCGTGCTGGTGCATATGAGCACAGGCCTTTGAACTGTCTGGGCAGAATTTGGGTGTATTTACATGAGTACATCTGCTCAGCTGCTTGTTCAGGCATCTCTGCTTAGTGCCTTCTACAACAGAACTATCTGCGTGAACAAGGTTTTTGTTATTGGGGGTTTTGGAGGGTGGGAGGCTTGTGGTTGTGTCCGTACTTGTGACTTTTGAGAACTGTTACTGGTTTTGAGAGGTACAAACAAAAGGATTTTGCTTTTCCTATAATTAAACTTATTAGAGAGACTTTGAGAACTGCAGAGCTTTAAATCCTGCTCTGCAAGCCTCCCAAAGTAGTGTCTCAAACATGAGCCTCAGCAGGTTTTGTTCTCCAAAATATACATACTGGAGGGTTTTATTGTTGTCTCCTATTGTTAGCTATTTGCAAATGGGTCCAAAAGCTTAATGTTATGCTGAGACTAACATTCGCAATCGTGCCACAGCACCACTTCTCCATGATCAGTAATATCTGTAGGTGTCATAAAAAACGTGACTTCAGTGCATGGCTGTACATGATTGGGAAAGGCAGAGCACATTACAAAAGCAAAGGCCATACCAAGAGCAATCATATGATTCCCTTGAGTCTGAGGAAAAACTCTCTTCATGAGGACAGAGGTGTGTTTGTTCTCCAATTAATACTTTTTCCCCATGTCTGAGTTCCCTGTCCTGCCGAGAGGAATGCTGCTTGTGTTAAATTGCTGTGTGACGTTGTACAAAGATCATTCCTCCCCTGTTCTGCTGTGCAGCTTAATTTTTAAACACTGTGGACCAGATTTTCAGCTGAAATGAATTAGCATGCCTCTGTTTGAAGTCAGTGAGTCTACAGTGATTTATACTAGCTGAGGGCTTCGATCATTAGTTACAGCAATCAGGTTACTCCTGTGTAGGTCAGTATTTGCTACCCTTGGTTATCTTCTGCACTGAACACTCGGGTTTCCTGCTCAGTTTTACCCAGAAAGGTGGTGGATTCTCTTTGTTGGGCTGGCCTTGCAGTGGACATGGCGTAAGGCTTCAGGGCAGACACACTTCAAAAAGAAATGAGGATGAAGTCTCACTACTGTGATTAATTTTTCTTGACTTAGACTTCATTTAGGCACAGCCATAGCAGACAGCAGTAGGGTCAGATGCAAGAAGGTGCTGCAGGATGGTGCCCTACGTAAGGTTAACAGTGTGTAGCCCTTCATAAAGATCTTCTCTTGCCTGTCATGACTCTGCCAGAAGAGGAATAAGAACAGTGTGTTTTGAACTCTCAGGGCTGTGTTCTTTGAACTTTTGTCATGGAGCATCCTCTGCAGCAGAGGAGGGCTTGTGCATCTGGTTCAAATCCCGGTTACTTAATATTAGCCACTTGCATCTTGCACAGTGTTAACCAGCCTTAGTTCTTCAGGGCCAAAATTCACCCGATAGCAGCAGATGCAAGTCCATTGGGATGCCTCTCAGTTACTATACTGAAGACTCTACTCTCTTGTAAGAGAGATAAGAGAAAGAGTAGTAAGAATGAGTTTTGTTGCTTCTGCTGTCAGTATGCTGGCAGTGATAAGACATTGGTCACGTGGTGGTATTCTGCTGATCCATAAAAATCTTCTTTTCCCATCAGAGTTGCTCTCCTCCCTGTCACTCACCCTGATACAGTCTGCAGCATTTCCACAGTGGAGTGCTTAAAAACTGAACCTGCTGCAAAAGGCTTGAAGAAAAGCACATGTTGCTTTAGAAATTACTCTGCCGTATCAATTACCATTAAGTGTGGAAGATCCATTAGCACTGGCCAGTTCCGAATACAGGCACATTAGCTTCATGACCTTCATAATAGCGAGTAATGAAAATTACTTAATTATTTTATCAGGAAGGCCACACAACAAATTGCAATTTACCGAGTTTTCACTGGTAAAGCCGGAGACCTGGCAGGGCTGGCATCATCTCAGCTGCCGTCAGTCCCAAGTCATTACTTGAAAACTTCGGCCCAACTGGAGAGTTACTCCAAGAGCAGACTGGCCTCAGGAATCCTGCAAATCCAGTCCTCTTGTGTCTGGACAACTCATGCTAAAACATAAACTCGTGGCTTCAGCAGGTGGGAAAGCAAAGTTAAAATACAGTGGATCCTGAGCCTGGTTTCACTGCTGCACACCAGGTACTCTGTGTTTGTAGCATCTCATCTGATCACGTACAAAATTTGGTTCCCTAGGTGAAGGGATTGTTTTATCCCAAGCAGAATAATGGTAGTTTTGAATTGGACTGTGAGTCTGACAAGTTCATGTTCATCCCATACTTACGTATGGGGTCACACACGGTTATTGGACAGAATCACAGGCAGAAGTTGTTCTTTCCCATTGCATTTACAGGCTCCTGATCTCCATCTGCTCGGTGTTACATCTTTGTCCAGGCAGAGCAGAAAAACCCTAGTAAACAATTAAAAAAAAACTGGAAGGGTTAGGGGAGTGAAGACAATCAAAGCTACCGATGGGCACAGGGAAAGCTCTGGAGAAACATGTCCACATGGATGTTAATTGGCCTGAAGGGAGCTGCTGAGCTGGAGAACAGCCCTTGGACAGAGGGAGCCGAGTGAAGGCCAAAGAACCTTTGAAATGCTGGAAGCTTTCAGCACCTGAACATTTGGTGAAGCGCCTCAGCCAAACGCTCGCAGGGTCAGTGCAGAGGAAGGAAACTCTTCCTGGGAAGAAGCAGGCGAGCTGGCCAGGAACAGGTTCCTCTGCAGGTGGCAGAGCACAAGCTGGTTGTGTGTGAGAGGTTCTTCTCTTTTGGGTTCAAACATTTTAGAGTTTCATTCTT